>NW_026970888.1:0-17412 GCF_963678635.1 Symsagittifera roscoffensis
GGACTAATTGGAGCGGAGGTTTCGACAAGCGCAGGCAAGTACTTGTGTAGACTGTGAATGGATCCGGTAAACGATTTCAGATGCGATAGGTTTTGCGGAGGTCTTAGAATTTCGATCGGTTCGTTTTTCTGCACCAATAGTGTGATGTCCATTTGTGAAGTTTTGTGACCAAGGCATTCAGAACTCTTTTGCGCGAAATTACTCTTTGTCAGTTTTGAAGACATGTTTTTTCAATCTAGTTTCCGGAGGATTTTCTCTACGATCCCAACATGGTCACTTTCAGAGCCTTTCGTGACTACCAGTATATCATCTATGAACGCGTGAGAGTGCGGAAATTTCGAAAGGATGCTATCCATCGCTCGCTGAAATTTGTCCGACGGTGTCCATTAACTCGCCGGTATTTGGCAACTGATTTTTTGTTTTTTTGGACTTGTTTGTTCATTTTCCCTGATTCCAGTGCTAATTTGATCGACCCGATTTTTTTTACCGAGACGAAAATCCGTAAAAAACTAATTATTTAACCAAACATTCATCAAAGTTTTCAAAATGCCCCTGCTTCAATAGTTTCGCAATCTCATTATC
Source organism: Symsagittifera roscoffensis (assembly GCF_963678635.1). NCBI lineage: Eukaryota > Metazoa > Xenacoelomorpha > Acoela > Convolutidae > Symsagittifera > Symsagittifera roscoffensis. The sequence goes on from NW_026970888.1 coordinate 583, forward strand.
CATCTTTTCTTGCAAATGATTGGGATGCGCCGTTTTTTTGGTTGTACCACAGTACCCCCTGGTTGTTGTTGCACAATTATACTCCTAAAATTTCCATCAGGTCCCGTCCAATGATCGATGGTCTGTTATTTCCTACCACCCGTGTTCTGGCCGCTGTCCTCCAGCCATTCAACTCGAGCCGTACGTTCATCACTCCCGTTATTTTTACCCAGTTTTTTTCATAATCGCGGAACTCATTTCCTCCGGTGTCATATTCTCCAAATTGACAATTTGTGTCCCCTGATTGCTCCTTAACTCGCCAATGTTGAAAATGGAGATAGGTGATCCGCTGTCGATCCATACAAGTGTGGTCTTTCCGTTGATTTTCACAGGCAATTGCGCCCCCGCGAATTTGAGTTCAGTGCACATCTGGGATCAAATTGCCATCACTACGTAATCACCAGAACTATCCGAGTCCACAGAATGTGCTGACATCTCGGTCTGTTTCACCCAACCAACGGATCTTCTGTGTTATACGGAGCTGTCCTTCGGTGTATCGGCATAATCGAGCGGCCATCGTCTTGTTCCTAAATGAGATTGATTGCTCCTCGTCCCCTACTGTTTGCTTGTTTTCCCCTGCAGGTACGTTCATAGTGTCCGATCTTCCGGTAGTAAGTGCTGGTAACATTCCTTGCTGGTCATTTAGTCAAGTGGTCCGGGGTAAGTCCCGATTTGTCACAGTTGTAACACTTCCTGATTGTCTGGTTTAGTCCTCCTCTTCTTGCTAACCCGCGCCCGGGATCCTGTCACCTCCCCCGTGGATGAGAGTTCCAATATCTTTCTCGGATAAATCCGACTGGTTCCTGCTTGATTTGTATGACACATCCTGATCGTGCCGACAAAATTCCTCCTCCGGTTATTGCAGAGACGTATGATTTAGCAGTTTTGTATACTTCCTCTGGAGTCTTCGTTGATCGGCAAAGCTCGTTTTGGGCTTCCGATTGTTCATATTGACAGTAAAAACGTCCCTTATTATCCGGTCTTCCAGTGTGCCAAAATGGCACCTCGCTGCCAAACCGCTAAGCACCGAATGAAATTGCTCGAGCGACCCGCTAATATGTTTTTCCTCAAAACTAATAGGAAAATTTCGTAAATTTCATTCCGCTCCTTTTTTTTTCAATTCCGCTTGCAGTGTGTCGACTACCCATTGAAAGCCGGTATACCAAAATTCCCAGAGCATGGATGGCTCACTGCATTTTGATGGTCAGAATCAGGTTATGCCCAATGGGTTCTTCTCTCAACTTTGACCTGTTGGCTTTGCCTTGTGAAAAGTCGCTTCGACAATAGTAAATTCCAAACTCCAATGTAAATAAGAACTAACTTAATCTTCCAAAGTCTAGCATAAGAGTGAGAGTTAGAGGTCACACCAACGGTGACAGACACGCCGTTGGCCGGTACCTGCAAGTATTTAATTAGCACCGATTGAATGACATTTGATTGACAGTGAGAAGAGTTTACAGATGATGAATTGGAATGGATTGAAATAGCACTTTACGACTCAAAGTCACAAAATAGTTAGTCCTTATGCTTCCTTTCAATAGATTTCAGAAATTTGAACGTGTTTTTGCCGCAATTTGGAGCCTGCGAAGAAAGCGACTGAATTTTAGCTGCTCATTTTGCTCGCTTTGATCGAATTTGATTTTGAAATAAAGGTTTTGAAGCAATTGTATACTTCAAAAAAAATTATTAGTTCCTTGACGAACTGGCTTGCGCCAATTCTTTTTGAACGTTTTATTGGATATATGACCCGCAAAAATTTGTACACATCGCCTCAAATACCCTGTTTCTAAGATCCAATGGCATTAATCGCGGTCACTGGTAATCATAATTTTCTGAAGGCAAGTATCATTAAATTCAAATTCCAAATTGTTACTTCTAGGAATTGAATTAAGCTGTGAAATTTTATTTATATCATCACCTTTAACGAATTAAGTTAGTTAATTGACCGCCAAAATTACGGGGTTGAGGATGTACTAAATTTGAAACTCATTCAGCTACTAAAACAAGTAGATGTTCATACAGTCAAGCTGTAATATGAACTTCGTACTTAAAATTAATTAAAATAAGTAAACAAACCTGTGCAGACATTTGAGATGACCCATTCTTCGATTCCAAGAACATTTTCACACGTGGCTCCTTCGACTGCCCCGAAAAACGACAAGTTGTACTGATGGCCCGGCTCCATTTCGGATATCAAGAGACTGCTATTAATCCCTGCCATCTCGAAATGTGGGAATTCAACAGTCTTGCCTATGAATGGGGAATTTGGGTCGAGAAAGTAGAGTTGCAGTTCTCCGATTGTCGGTATGACGGGGGTTTTGCCGTCGAGGGTATCAATCAAAATAACAGTTTTCCCTTGAGCAGTCACCGTGACTAGGGACATGTTTGGAGCAGCAGGTTCTAAACGCAGGTAATGTTTGAGGGGACGGGGTGCGTGAAGCGATAATTCGTAACAGGCGACAATTCGCAACAATCATTTAAGGGGCAAAAACTAATTTATGCCCACTATTCCTCTCGAGCCGAATGAATGTTCCGACTGCCTTTTAAGGCTTATGGAGCCGTAATAACATTAAAAAATTCAATGTAAAAAAAAACAATTGAAATTTTTTTTTTCAAAAATTTGAAATTTTTCATGAAGCTCATCCCCCCACACGCCATATAAAGTAGAAAAGGATAGCTTTCGCTACTTGTAACAAATCAATTAAGGCAATTAAGTTTTTTCAACCAATTTGGAACGATTTCTAATACGGATTAACTCTCCGCTTACGCATTAATAGCGCAAAATATATCGCGCGTTAATTGTCCCAAATTGGCCAAAATGGCAATCTTTAAACCCCCGTAACTTTACGAAAAATGATCACAGGTCAAATATCTTTTCCAATTTGAGCTCAAGAAGACAATACCTTTCGAATGATATAAAAAAATTCCGTCAAAAATGGCTAGTTAAAAAGTCGAAATTTGTCTGAAAAAAAACCCACCCCGAGCACAAAAATTCCGTCACTTTCGTATCGAAAGTCAGAACAACAAGACTGCTCGTATCAGGGCGAAGCCCTGAATGTTCCGACTGCCTTTTAAGGTTTATGGAGCAGCAGTAATAACATAAAAAATTAAAAGAAATAAAATGAAATGAAAATTTTTTTTTCAAAAATTTGAAATTTCTTATGAAAATCATCCCCCCACACGCCATATAAAGTACAAAAAGATAGATTTCGTTCCTTGTAACAAATCAATTATGTTACATAAGCTTCGTTCAACCAATTTGGAACGGTTTATAAGACGGATTAAATCTCCGCTTACGCGTTATTGGCGCGAATTATATCGCGCGTTAATTGTCCCAAATTGGTCAAAACGGCCAAAATGGCAATCTTCAAACCCTCACAACTTTACGAAAAAGGATCACAGGTGAAATATCTTTTCAAATTTAAGCTCAGGATAACAATAACTTTTGAATGATATGAAAAAATTCTGTTAAAATTGGCTAGTTAAAAAGTCGAAATTTGTCTGAAGAAAAAAAAACCCCACCCCGAGCACAAATATTCCGTTACTTTCGTATCGAAAGTCGGAACAACAAGACTGCTCGTATCAGGGCGAAGCCTGAATATTCCGACTGCTTTTTAAGGTTTATGGAGCAGTAATAACATAAAAAAATTAAATGTAATAAAACAAAAAGAAGTTTTTTTCTTCTAAAGTTTGAGATTTTATGTGAAAATCATCCCCCCACACGCCATATAAAATACAAAAAGATAGATTTCGCTCCTTGTAACAAATTAATTATGACATGTAAGCTTCTTTCAACCAATTTGGAACGATTTCTAAGACGGATTAAATCTCCACTTACGCATTAATAGCGCGAAATATATTGCGCGTTAATATATGGCAATCTTTAAACCCCTACAACTCTACGACAACTGATCACAGGTAAAATATCTTTTCAAATTTAAGCTCAGGACAACAATACCTTTTGAGTGATATAAAAAATTTCTGCCAAAAATGGCTAGTTAAAAAGTCGAATTTGTCTGAAGTAAAAAAAAAACCACCCCGAGCAGAAATATTCCGTTACTTTCGTATCGCAAGTCGGAACATCAAGTTTTTTTATTGTTGAATGCAAATTCTAGATTTTTTCTTGCAAACAGAACACAAATCTTGAAAACTGATAGCAAATTGCACAAAAAATCAAGTCCTGCTATGTTTTCGGCACGATTTCAATTCCAAGACCACTGTGGTATAGACACTGACTCGCGCACAAAACAAAAAAACTATAATAAAACTAAAATGACTAACTCGTGCACGTGATAACATTGGTGAGATCGTTTCCGAATTGACCTCCGCATTGTTCGATGTGCCCTGCAAACTCAAGTACGTACTCGGTGCCAGGTTCGAGTCCCCCAATTGTCATGCTTTCATTCACTCGAGTGATAACTGGAACCCCAGTTCTGTTGTTCACGTAGGCGTCCAGGTGTCCCTGGTCAGAAGACTTTATAGAGGAAGGAGAACCATCAGAGCCTGATATCGTCACAATTGAGATCGAAGTGCTGTTGCTTCGAATGACAACGCTATCAAAGTCGGGAGCTGCAGGCTCTGAAATTTAGAAAATAATCATCAAAATCTTGAAGCAAAAAAAACTTGACATTAGCAAAACATGAGCTTCAATCTCAAAGATTTTGTTGCAAGATTTTAGGAAAAAAATGTTCAAATCAAGATAAGCAACTTTTGCTGATAGTGTTAGGCTATAGGGGAACAATGAAGCGCAAAAGTTCAGTTTTTCACTCTCTGAAATGTCTTTTTTGATAGGTGATTTTAAACAGCACTCTATTGGATTTTAAAAATATACAGTACATTGAAGAAAAAAAAAGAATAAATGGTCAGAGAACCCCTTTAGAAAACTATTAAATTTTGCTTTCAAGGACTCACCAAATTTTTGCGGGTCTGTAAAGGCCAATTTTTATCAGTTTTCGAAATTTCTCATAACGCGCGCAATTGTAAGAAACAGTTAAGTTTAGTAAAATTATTCACAATGAAAAATCAATTTTATTGGGCTCAGAAAATTTCACATTGCATGAACAACTTTTTCTCCGCTTGTTCAAGGAAGAGTTCACATTGATCCAAAACTTGATGCAGATGATGAAAACAATCGTTTCAGACTTTGAAATCAAAATTGGTAAGTCCTTGAAATCAAAACTTATTATTTTCAATGAGTGTAGTTCTGATCATTTACTCTCGGTCTATGTTAAGATTTTGTTTAAAATCCCAGTAAACTTCGTCAAGATTCATTCTTGAAAACAGGCATTTCAGAGAGACAAAAATTAAGGTTTTGCTCAACTTCGTCCGCTAGTGTTTCTACCTACCAGCTCGAGTAATCAAACACGTGGAAAACTAGAATTTTTATTGTTCCGACTCTCAAGGAAAGTGACGGAAAAATTAAGCTCGGGATATTTTTTTCTCTAGACATTTTTCGATTCGTTGTCTAGCAAAAATTTTATGATGTTTTCAGCGTTCAAAAATGGTGTTATCTTGAGCCCAAATTTTAAAAGATGTTTCTCCTGTGATCATTTTTTGTTAAGTTATTAGGGTTAAAAAATTGCCAATTGATTTGGCCAATTTGGGACAATTATTGTGAGATATATTTGTGCTAATAACGGATACGCAGAGATTTAACCCGTCAAAGAAATCGTTTCAAATTGAAAGGAAGGATTTGAAGGAAGGGAGCTATTGGGTGTAATCAATACTTTCCTATATCTGAAATACATCACTCTGTACCGCACATATCATGTGGACCTGATTTTGCATTTTTTCTCTTTTTTTGAACTTTCTTAAATTTTTTTTGAATAGACCTTTTTTCTCATAGACCTTCAAAATGCAATTGAAACGCTTAGGTCTCCTAATTCTGGTTAAAGAAATTAAGCAAGTTGACGTAACTACCCATTCTTTATGTGGGTTTATAAAAAATGCACAAATTTTGGATAGACAAATAGTTTTAAGAATTGATTTGCCAATATTGAAATTCTAGACAACCTTGAGACATAAAAGTTGTCTGGACAATTAAAAAAACTTCTGAAACACATTATTTTCTCCTTTAAATTGAAATAAAGTTCAATTTTGCAGCTCTCTGTTTTAGCTACTTTATCGACACCGAGACAAAAACATCAAAAATACTAACTGGTGCATGCTTCCACAGTTGAGAAGCTGTCACTAACGACCTCTCCTCGAGAACAACGAAGTGAACTTCTGAATTTTAATTGGTGCAGCGTTCCTGACTCAAGATCGTAAATTTTTGTGCTCTGATTCAAGTCTAGTCTTTCATCGTCCGTTCTGCCAAAATCCGAGTCATCGAAAAAATATCCGTTTGAACTTCCCTGGTCTACGAAGACGTGTTGGTCTGTTCCATCGACGATTATTTCAATCGAGTTTTGCTCTGCAAGAACTTGAGCTCTGGACATATTTGGAGCCATGGGGCCTGAAAAACATTGATTTTCAACAAAAAATTGCCAAAATGCAGTCTCACTCTGACACAGATGGGTTAAGACCAATTTAAGCTAGAAAATGCAGCGTAGCCTCAAGGGCATGCATGTCTTGACAATCATTGCAAGATTTAATTGAATTATTTTTGGTAACTGAAAAACCTATTAACGTCAATTTAAATCAATTCAAATCTATATTTTCTGTCCTTAAACTGCTTTTTTATTCTAAGCTTTTGATTTGCGGTTTTAAATTTGATCGGCCTTTTTATTTGTCATTGCACGTTTTCTAAGATTTTTATACCAGCAAACTTTTTCAAAAGAATTACGCAACGGACTTTTTAAATTTTATTTTGTCATTTTATTGATGCTTTTTTTGGAAATCATTTTTTTTCTAACTAATTTTTTTATTAATCAACCCAATCATAAACAACTTAAGCGTAATTTTTTTGAGTTTACCCAATTTTATTATGTTGTTGGCAAAGTGGTTTAATTTTTCCGACTTTCAGGAGGTTGTCATCACAACGAGGGTGTCAGCTTTTATTGCGTCATATCGAGTAGCAAAATTGGCGAATTACCAGCAGCCGAGTTCTATGAATAATAATCGACTTTGTTGTATTTTTTTGCCAGTTTCTATAAATTTCTATAATAATTGATTATATAGGGTGTGTCTGTGTGTGAGGGAGGGAGAGTTTGAGGTGGTAAGTTTCGGTGCGGGAGAAGCTTGGAGGCGGGTATTTTTTTTGTGGCATGGGAAGGGTTCTAGTGCGTGTGTGTTTCCGATGAGGGGAGGGGAGGGGAGAGGGGTTTAGTTATGGGGTCGTTAATTGTGTAAAAATATCGCTCTGCAAAAAATTTCGGAAGGCCAATTGGTCTAAAAAATTAAGTAGATCATGAGTAATGAAAAGCCATGATACATTATGCAAAAAAATACACATAATCTATTAGATTATACAGTAGTACGAGTGTTGTTGTTGTTGTTTTTGTTGCTGTTGTTTTTGTTGTTGTTGTTATTTTTGTTGTTGTTGTTGTTGAATAGAATTTACAGCTACTGCTGATGGGATTGCTCTCAGTGAGTTCATTATGATTTCTTCCTCGAGTTTCTACAGCCACTGCAATCACATACAATTAATCAGCTGCAGATGTTAGCTTCTGAAAATTTCAAATTGACATAATTCCACATCATCTTCGAAGTTCTGTTTTCTCCAAAAATTCGTTCAATCTGTTTATTGTTCTACAAGTTCCAAGCGTGAATTCTCCTCTTACGTTTTGTTCCCGTTTTATTTAGTTTGAAAATCTCGGAGTGAAACGCCAGTGGTGTGTAATGTTATTAATTTCCTCTTCAAGTTTTAACTGTGTAATCATAATAATATTAGGTTTTTTTGACTGTTTAATCCATACTTGCCATTTATTTCTCCTATAATTCCAGTGCGGGTAAACCGGCATAAAAAGTTTGTTATATTGAAATTAAATTATAAGAAAAATCTTTTTTCTCCAACTGCAATTTTCCTTGCACATTCGAACGTAGTTTTCTGTTATGAAATTTTCCATTTTTGAAAGTTTCCAATAACCGATACTATCAGATTACCGTTTTTCAACAGATATTAAAATCAGTGATTTTTGTTGTTCTTACAATTTTGACTTAGCGTTGGTTTTTTGATTTTTCTGACCCATTTAGTGTAATTTTTTTTGCATAATTTTTGTCGCTCAAGTTGCTTAAAATTTTTAAAAATAATGTCGTTTTTCAAAGGTCATTTTTTGCATGCAATACGACCAGCTTAAGGCAGAAAAATTAATTTTTTGATCGATCTAAATTATTTTAGCAGACGAAGAAAATCAATCTGGAGAGCCCATGAAATGAATTTAAATCAATTTTAGAGAGGTTCAAAATGTTTTATATGATTGATAAAGTTCATCCAAATTGACTCTACGGAATCTAGTCTCTAAAATTGATCTTAATTTTTCACAGCAGATCAATTAAATTTGAACTAAAATCAATTTCAGACAGCAAAGCAAAGAAGTGATCTTAACTTGACTTGAAATGCACCGAAAATCAATCGTTTTTTATCCGAAAACAAGTGTTTTGTTAGCGCAAGATGTGTTTTACAGAAACTACACAAAATTGACAGTGAAACTGTTTTTCTGTAACTATACTCACGTGTGCATACATCGTCCAAAACCTCAGCTGAACCATTTACGCTACATGCGTCAACGAATCCGCGAAGAGAGAAATTGTACGATGTTCCAGGGCTTAAACCTTGGATTGTGATGTTCTGGTCAAGACCAACTGGCCCATCAGAGGAGTAGCTTTGAGGCAACAGTGTGTTGTCGTAGAGGTACCGATCGATGAAGCCAATGGTTGGCTTAATAGGTGTTGACAACCGACCCAAACCCATTATGATGACAGACGTTTCAAAAGGCACAAACAGCACAGACAGAAGATCTGGTTTAGCTGGAACTAAAAAAAGTATGTTTTTTTCTTGCTGATAATTTATCCAAAACTCTGAATTAAAAAAGCAAGATAAAAGTTTAAGCCCCTATCTGTTTCTGCAAACAAAGGTACCTTAATATTGAAAAAAAATCATTAAGATCAGGGGCGGATCTAGGATTTTCTCGAGGGGGGGGGGAGGTTAAGCGGATTTGCAAAGAAAACGTTCAAAATTAGTATGTATATATTGGCGCCAAAGGCGCTTTTAGAAAAATTTTAGTGTCCGTCACCAAAAGATGGATATCTCAAAATAGTACAAAGGAGGACCCTTTGGGTCGGAAGAGTCTAATCCCTGAGGGTGGAGCGTCCGAGCCCCTGCCCCTGGTTAAGATACCCAGCTCGTTATTGCCAACCTCTCTTGCCCGGGTTGACCAAAAATGCCAACAATTTTCATATATGGAAAAATCTTAATCATACACTTTTCAGGTAATTCCATAAGTACAGAAAATTGCATGAAAGGTCTATGATTCGTGTTTTTTCATATATGGCAATTGTATGGCTAGCATTTTTCCATAAACCAAAAATATTGATTTTTTACATTTTAATTTCTCAAAATTTTGTGGTTGTGTTCGTAACCGAACGCAAATGGCATAAACCTTGGTTACTCAAACCTAGTAACCAATGGTTTGGCCGTCTCACATTAACAATGCAATGGAAACAACCTGAAATTTGTTAACTCTGTCTCACACAAATAATATAACGAAAGTAACGAACTTTAAAACTTTAGCAAAAATTTTCAAAGATGATTACTTCTAAATTTGAAATTTTAAATTACCAGACATTGATCAAGGCATACAAAAACATGTCATACAAAACAAAGAGGAGTTTTAAGCGTTTTTGACAAAAATTATGAAGACAAAAGGGAAAAAAATCCAATATTAGTATATCCAGGACTACGTTATACACACAAAAAATTAAATTTTGCATGCAAAATTTTTTTTCTTCAAAAAATTTTGGTTTGAGTACGAAAATCAATTTGCGGTTGGAAAAACGCAAAAACATTTTTGGGGAGCAATTTCAGAAATACTTTGAAAAATTTTTGTCGTTGCCATCAAAAAAATTTTAGTCATACATTTTCCATATTTGGAAATTGTATGATTAGAATTTTTTTTGACAAAAATTTTTTCATTTTTATATAGTACGAAACACCGAATTTTATGCCAAAACAACAGAAAAGTTGTTCGAAAATTCAATGACACCATTTTAGCAAAATGTATGAAATTTGTATGACTAGTAATTTTTCATAGATTTATTTTATGGATTTTGTATGATTAGCATTTTTGGTCTATGGAGGTCAACCCGGGTGGTTACTAAAAACTCCTAAGCTAAAACTAAATAAGCAATTTCTTTTTAAGTTAACTATATCCTTCTTAAAAAATCTGAACGCTCGACTGACATAAAGTTCGACTAGCATAAAAGTTTGAGAGCCTGAAAATGTATCGACTAGCATAAATTTGATAGCTTTATTTCTCAGAGATACAAAACAACAATCAGAATTCTTTCAAGCTGAACCAAACTTGCATTTCTGAGAAAACGAAAGTTGAGCAAATGCCCGGGTTGACAAAAAATGCTTATCATACAATTCCATACTTTGGAAAAAATGCTTATCATACGATTCCATTCAATTCCATAGAAAAAAAAATGGTATGAAAATCACATGATAACCAGTTTTTCCATACAAAGGAATTGTATGATAGCCATTTTTTCCAGTTAACGCAATTATATGACAGGTGTTTTTGCCTTAAACCAAGAAGTTGATTTTTGTTTCTAATTTTTTTTCTGAAACAATTTGGGTTCTGTTTGCAAGCAAACCCAAGAGACAAAGACCTTGATTACTCCAAGCACCAAAGGTTGGAAGGTCTTGCTTTTACAATGCATAGAAAACGAGCTGTCTTTCACAAATGATAGATATAACAAAAGTAACAAACTTTTAATTTTTGGCAAATTTTTTCAATGATGTTTATTTTAAAATTTTGACTTTTCAAATTGTCAGACATTGATCAGGGCCAATAAAAACACGCCATACAAAAAAAATAGGAATTTTCAGCGTTTTTGAAAAAACAAGTTTGAAGTGAAAAGAAAAAAGTCAATATTATTGTATCCAGGACTAAGAAATGTTTGTTTGCGTAGAAAATTCGATTTGCGGTTGAAAAAAAAACAAAAAAAATTTTTGGTGCAAACTTTCAAAATTAATTGGAAAATTTTTTGTGTCGCGGGTAAAATTTTGTTTATCAAAAAAATCATTATCATACCTTTTTCAAAGAATGGAAATCGTATGATAAACATTTTTTGTCAAAAAAAATGGGACAACTTGATCTAACTTAAACAGAAAACGATTCAAACTCATTTAAACTTACGAAAAAGTTCTTTTTTCAAATTTTTCTGAAAAAAAAATTTTCAATGAAAAAAATGTTTCTCATACAATTTTCATAACTGGAAATCCTATGATAAACATTTTTTTCATTGAACCCATGCACAGAATTGTATAACAAGCTTTTTTGTTTGGAATTGTATGATAAACATTTTTTTCTAAGGATGTCAACCCGGGTCAGATATTAAGCAATCTACTAGCAAATTAAATGGATCAACTTATCAATCATAACTCACGACCCCTAACGCACAACCAACAATTCCCCCTGAAGAAAGAGTTTGAATTCTCAAACGAAAGCTAATTTAATGTATTTCTTTTTAGGGGCGGCTTAAACAAGTTTGATTGATAAAATTAACATCCTCTCCCCCCGCCCCCCCCCCCCCCCCCCAATAGACCAAGTTAAGATCCTCCAACCCAGCTATATCAATGTAAATTAAATTTACTAAGCGCTGCATATAAAATGCTCTATTCTGATTGGCCGAAATTTCGAACTCAAGGCAAAATTAACATCCTCCCCTGTCCCCCCTAAACGCCCTAAACGCCTTGGGGGGGGGATGAGCATGTTATCGTAGTCAAAATTATTATTTTCGAAATGAATATTTATACAGAAACAGTTTTGAAATCTAAAACTTGGCTAACGTGGTTATTCGTTACTAGGTACCCGAGGGGCAAAATAGTTCCTGGAATTGAATGGTTGATCCACATTTTGTGTATAATGGTTTAGTTTTGTCGGTATTTGTTTCACTTGCGAGAGCAAGGGCCTTGTTTCAATTTTCTGTTTGGATTTTTATGCTAGTCGAGACAATTTTCTATTTTAAAATTTTAGTCGAGCTTTATGCTAGCCGATACACCGCCGTTTTTGAAAGGAATTGACTGAAACCTGGAATTAATCCCATGCAAGTGGTTTATGTAGTAAATTCGCTAAAATTTTTCACTTAAGAAACGCTTATCTTTGATCGCAAAACAATAACTGCACTTTCAGTTTTTCTACCAAAATTTCAAATAACAGCTGTTACTTGAAGTTTTGATAAAAAAACTGAAAGTGCAGTTATTGTTTTGCGTTCAAAGAAAGCGTTTTTTACGCTTATCTACTAGTTTATTGAAAGATACTTTATTGACTGCTGGGAAATTGTAAAACTTAGGTATTGTCACCTCACACGATCGTTTTTGCATGTACTTTGCTTGTAGATGCCTGCTTGTCATATTAGGCAAGTTAAGATTAGGCATAGTAGGCAGTAACTGAGGTATGTTTGCGTCTGAATTCTTTGTCGGCTGCGCTCGACCCATTTAGGGTATAATTCGGTTGTTGTACGCAGTGACATCTTTCGACTGCGCTCAAACGGATTCGCGCATGTACAGATTTTGCCCGAAGTATACTTCGACTGTGCTCAAGCAGATTTCGGTATGATTAGATTGTTATCGAGGCATGCTTTGACTGTGCTCGACTGGGAATTCGGGTATGTTTCAATTACGCTTGGGGCATGTCTTGACTGTTCTCGACCGAAATCCGGCGGGTACGTTCAGATATCGAAAGAGGTCCTTTCTACTGTGCTTAATCGGATTCGAAAGATGTTTTTTCTACTGTGCTTAATCGGATTTGATCATGTTTCGATTATACGCGAGGTATTTCTCGACTACGCGGGACCGGATTTGGAATGATAGCATTGTGCATGCGCTCGAGTTCGACAGATTTTGAGCTACTTAAGACTGTATAAGAGAAATTTTTGATAGTTGTCAACTAAACTCGAGCGTGCCTGACGGCGCTAAAAGCATCTTTTGAAAGATTAGAGCTATTTTGATTTCAGAATTTATAAAATAGAACTATAAATCGACTTTTTCAGGCAATTTTCCAATGATATTAGTTGATCAACGCAAAAAAATAAACATGGGAAGTGGAATGAAAATTCTTTTGAGCACTTTTTTTCGAAAAATTTACTTTTTATTCTTACATAAATTTAACAAAAAAATCCTCAAGAATTTTGAAATACATGGCTAATTTAAATGTAAAAACATAAGAACATATGTAAACACCTAATTTGGTCTACCGCGTGATAAATTGGTTCTCAAAATCTCAAAATCAAACCTAAACATTTTTGTATATAATTATAAAACACTCATTTGAGCAAATGTTAGATGAACATGTTTTCATTAATGGTTGCTAAACAATTCCAGATGTAACAAAAAATGTTGTATGAAACAATAGAAAAAAATCAATATTTAGATTTTTGCCCGACCTATAATAGATATGGTTAGACCTGCTCGAATCTGAATTCAAATGCATTTCGACACCTAGTTTGCTATGATCTGGTGCATATTTCGACTATATTTAGGTCAATGCATATAACTCTGTTTGACTATGTTGTAAGTTGCGTTTCCCTTTCTTTAATTTTTATAAAAAATGAAAGGGAACCAGAAAAAGAACCAAAAGTTTGATCAGTTTTGGTTGAATCAATGCTTGCGTGTATATAAACCAGCAGAGAGCTAAATATTTTGATTGAAATTTGAATAGCTTTTGAAGCTGTTATATAAATTTCAACAAGACTGCTCGTATCAGCGCGAAGCCCTGAATGTTCCGACTGCCTTTTAAGGTCCATGGAGCAGTAGTAAGATTAAAAAATTAATATAATAAAAAAATATATATTTTTTTAAATTTGAGATTTTTTTTTGTGAAAATCATGCCCCCACACGTCATATAAACTACAAAGTGATCAATTTTGCTCTAGTATCAAATCAATTATTGCAAATAAGCTTCCTTCAACCAAATTGGAACGATTTCTAAGACGGATTAAATCTCAACTTGGAACGATTTCGTTGTGCAGGATAATTCACCACCCATGAGTAATTCTCGTTACGCTTTCAAGATTATGGATACCAGCTTTAAAGTGCGCATAACTTTGTGCAGAGCATGGCCAAACTGGCAATTTTCAAATTCTCAAATTTTTTTCAAAAAAAGGGGCTAAAAATATCTTTTTAAGTTATATTTTAAGGAATTGATTACTTTTATGCGACAAAAATTTTTATAGCAAAAAGATATACTGGAAACTGTATTTTTCAAAACAACAAATGAAAATCCGTAGCAATAACAAAAAAGCGCTTAAAAATCATAAAAAAATTCTAACAGAGACACTTTAAATGCTAATTTTACTGAAAAATTAATAATAAGTTTTCGAGCTTATTTGAATGATACAGATTAGACTATTTAAATTTTTTATAAGATCTGCTCATACGCTATATTTGCTCGAACTTAGAGAAAACTAAAAAATTTGAAAACTAAAACGAACTCGAAGACAACGTTCCCCTTATATTCAATGCTTGAAACAATAGGGCAACGGAATAAACCATCTTAATTTTTCATTCGATCCCAAATTAAAAACCTAAAAAATATCGTCGGATGCTCTAGAAATAAAAACAAACTTTAATTTATTAAATGTTTAATCAAAATTTGCTCAAAATCAAGTAACGGGCAGTCGGAATGTTTAATGTACACGTGCAGTTTTTTGCTTTGTTTTTTTTTGTAATTTAATTGTTATTTTTTGCATTAAATCATTTGCTAATCCTTTGCAGTACTTTTTTTGTTAAGAGAGGCAGTTCATTGACACTGAAACTTCCAAAAAAACAACATTCGTTTTAGCCTCTGGAAAAAGATGCACAATCTGCATTCGGAAGACACCTGATATGCTTGTTTATCAGTCAACCGAGACTTTTTAGAAATGTTTTGACTGAATTATTAATTTATCCCCTTCAAAACATAATTACTTTTTTTAAAATTTGTAGTTTCTGAGATTCGCATCAAAACTATGAAAAGCTATTCAGCGTGTCTAAGCATAGTCAGTTCCTCCTAATTCCCTACATTCTAGATATTTTGTTGAGCGAAGTTCTTTGTTTGCGGCTCAAGGCTGTTCCAGCACTGTAGTTTCACGGACACTAATCAATTTTTTTTTATTTTTGTTGTCAGTATATTTGAAAATAAAAAATTTATCGATTAAAGTTGATTAAAAATTGAATAAAATCATTAAAAATTGCACCAATTTTACAACCCTTCCGGACGCTTACACCTCCTCGTTTACACCCAGGGGTTACTTCCATCCCCGCCACCCGTTTACACCCCGTACTTTGTTGGAACTAATCGATTACAATAACTTTATAATCAATTTTATGGTCCAAATGTGCAACAGTAATGGGTTATATTGACAAATTTTTCGACTAAAGTTCTCCATTATAATCGGTTTTTACCCATGAAACTGCGGTGCGGATTTTCATTGCATCTAGACTTTCCATGCTGAGCCGTTTCAACTAAACACCCGGGTTGACCAAAAATGCTTATCATACAATTCTCATAAGTGGGAAATTTTTTTTCATACAATTGCATACTTTTCCATACGTACGAAAAGTTGTATGAAATATCTATAACAAACATTTTCCCATAAATGGAAATTGTATGATAGGTGTTTTTTCCATAAACCAAAAATTTTTTTTTTGTTTTCAATTTAATTTTATGAAAAAATTTTGGCTTCTGTTTGCAACCGAATACAAGTTACAAAGACCTTGGTTACTTAAAGCAACGAAGGTTGGACGGCCTTGCATTTACAAGGCATAGAAAACGACCTAATTTGTCTTCGAGCTGTTTTTCACAAATGATATAACAAGAGTAGCAAACTTTTTTTTGGCAAAATTTTTCAATGATGATTATTTAGATTTTTGAACTTTCAAATTATTGGACATTGATCAAGGAATAGATAAACACGCCATACAAAAGAAATAGGAATTTTCAGCGTTTTTGAAAAAAAAAATCAAGTGAAAAAAAAAAGCCAATATTATCGTATCCAGGACTACGTTATGCACACAAAAAATTAA
This sequence comes from Symsagittifera roscoffensis, assembly GCF_963678635.1. NCBI lineage: Eukaryota > Metazoa > Xenacoelomorpha > Acoela > Convolutidae > Symsagittifera > Symsagittifera roscoffensis. The sequence goes on from NW_026970888.1 coordinate 16,790, forward strand.
ATTTTGCATGCAAAAATTTTTTTTTGGAAAATGTTCGTTTGCGTACAAAAGTCGATTTGCGGTTGAAGAAAAAAATCAAAAACAATTTTTGGGGCAACATTTCAAAATTTTTGTTTCGCCATTAAAAAATGCCAGTCATACAATTTTCATATATGGAAATTGTATGGTAAACATTTTCTCCGTACACTTGATGTATGGAATTGTATGATACTGATTTTTGTTGTATAGAATTGTATGATTAGCATTTTCGGTGTATGGAGGTCAACCCGGGCACTCAAGTTTTAATTATTCTGTCCGTAAATTGTTCTTATTTCTAACTACTGTGCTTAAAAACGCAAATAGCAATCAGATGTTAGAGCAAAAATTGAAGAGATCATGCCTGTATGGTAAGAAACGTACTTTCCATTGGAAATCAAATTTGTGGCTCCAGGAAATTTTTTCTGAGCTTTTGCTAGCAATTTGGCGATTTCAAATGTGAGTCATTTCATTCAATTTGCGTTCAAATATTTTCCCCACCCTTGCTTCTTCTCGATTTGAGAGAGACTCTGAAAAAAAAAACCGTTATTAGGGGAAAAGCAACTTGGAATTCATTGACTTAATAAAAATTAATTTTTAATGGCATC
>NW_026970889.1:0-49141 GCF_963678635.1 Symsagittifera roscoffensis
CCCCGATTTTATCCAACAGAGGCTGTGCCGAGATAAATATTGCCATTGGACCCTACAAACATTACGAACAGCCTTTTAACAGAGCGAATTCGACTTCATAAAAAAAATTCAACCTCTCAATTTCTGAACTTGACCTTGTCAACTCCATCTGCTACAGAAATCAACAATTTCAACACACACACACATATTACAAATTGCCTTCTAAGGAAATTGGAATCTTCCAAGGGTGTGACTTCGCCGATCTACTGACACCAACAGAAGCCATCTAATCAAAGCTGAAAATTTCGATTAATTGTAACAAGCTTCGGACGTTTGGTATCGGATGTTTTGCTCTTTCGACCTGTAGCCAAATGGGTATAATTGACGCCGAGGGAACCTCAGCGGCCCAACGCAGGCTCTCAGCAGACGACATGGAAGCCCTAGAATTTTTAGATTCTGTCTACCCAATGGACACTAAGAAGTTGGAACGGTTTGTAAACGCGATCGAATTTTGCCAAACAACCGCTGGTTTGCCAACAAGCAACTCGACAGCCTTCCACAGCGACTACGAAAACCCCGATATGGAAGCAGAGTACCAGGAAACGGTCAATACGGTTCTTGAAAAAGATTTACCAACGAATTAGATTACCCTCCAGACTATGTGACAGGTAAGTGGTATTTGCCTCAACACACAGTAGCAGATGTTAACAAGTCTGGAAAAATAAGCCTTGAACTGAACGCCTCAAACATCTTCAAAGGAGTTTCTCTTAATAGTACTCTTATCACTTGACCGGGCCTCCTCGTTAACCTCACTAGAGTTTTCATGAGACCTCACAATGACCAGATTGCTATTTCACCAGGCTTCGAGGCTAAGTCTTTGTTAAGCCCCAAGATCAGCGCTACCTGTGCATACTATGGAATGACAACCAACAAAAGTCTCTAATCTACCGGTATACTTGCCACATCTTCGTTGCAACAGTATCACCTTCTGTTGCCTGCTACGCTACTCAACACTCTTCTCAGCGCAGACAGTTTTCCCAGTTTGGTGCTAATTAGAGAAATTAAGTCGTATTAAAGCCTGCAAAGTATTAAAACTCTACAAAGTCGTATTAAAGCCTGCCAAAGCCCCCAGTTGGGTCAAATACCCACCAAAAAGTTCAGCCTTTAAGGATTCAACTTGACGAAGTGGAGATTTAACTCTAAACAGTTTCTATTGACGGTCAAGGAGATCAATATAGGACATAGCCAAGCCACCAGATGGGTCAAATGCCCATCGAAAAATTCAACATTTAAGGTTTCAACTTGACAAAGTCGATTTTTAACTCTAAACAGTTTCTATGGACGGTCAATGAGATCGATATAGGACATTGTCTAACATCAGACGATAGCTCTCTTCATTGAGTTCTAAGAGTCAAGTGGAAGCACGAATGCCCAAATGGAAGCCCAAATGGAAGCTTCGAATAAAACTATCTTTGATGTTACGACGTCAGAAATATCTTTAAATTGCATCAAGGACTCTAACTAAATGTACAAAACCTTTCGCCTAAATTCTATGACGGATCTCAGCGAATGGATTGACGAACGAAATCAGCACAACAAAGTTGCTTACCACGAAAAGAGTTCAGATCAGGAAAAAACAATTTTGACATACAACTTCATCACTATAACGACGCCTCGGAGCTTGCCATCGCATCAGTTGCCTACTTCATGATCACCTTTGCCGACGACCCAGTTGAAGTTAATTTCATCATCAAAAAAACACGGGTAGCCCCCTCAAAAGCATGACAGTGCCGAATTCGGAGCGACAAGCCGCAAAAAATTTAGGCAAGTTTTCACAATTTGTCAAAAGACAGCACGACATCAAGGTTGACGGCACAACACTCTGGACAGAAAATGCGAGCACGGTCCTTTTACCGTGGATCAATTCTGCAAATTACCGCCATCGGATATGGGCGACTTTTCGCCTACCACTGAAATAGTTCAGAATAGTAAAGAACGTTCTCGACATACAACTTCATGTCCTTAAATAAGACTCGGGGCTTGCCCTCGAATCAGTTGCCTACTTTATGATCACCGACACAGTTGAAGTTAACTTCATCATCAAAAATGCACGAGTAGCCCCCTCAAAAGCATGGCAGTGCCAAAGGCGGAGCGAAAACCCGCAAAAAAAAATAGTCAAGTTTTCACAATTTGTCAAAAGACAGCACGACATCAAAGTTGACGGCACAACACTCTGGACAGAAAATGCGAGCACGGTCCTTTTACCGTGGATCAATTCTGCAAATTACCGCCATCGGATATGGGCGACTTGTCGCCTACCACTAAATTAGTTCAGAATAGTAAAGAACTTTCTCGAAATACAGCTTAATGTCCTTAACGAAGCCTCGGAGCTTGCCCTCAAGTCAGTTGCCCACTTCTGAATCGCCTTTGCCGACGACACAGTGGAGGTAAGCTTCATCATCAGAAAAGCACGAGTAGCCGCCTCAAGAGCCTAACAATACCGAATGTGGAGCGACACGTCGCGAAAAATGGAGCGAAATTTGCACAATTGGTCAAAAGACAGCGCGGCATCAAATTTGACAGCGAAACACTGTACAGACAGCTTAAGCACGACCGAACGGGGTTCACAGTGGATCAGTGCTGTAAATTGCCGCCATCGGATCTGCCTTGCCAACAGTCTAAATTAATCTTGGACTCGACATCGCAACAAGATTGATATATGTACCTAGCGAAAATAACCCTGACGATGAAGCACGTGGATGCAAAGCATGCAACATTACAACAGGTTCTCCTTGTATAAAACGACTGGCCTGGGCTGGAGGACCTTAATCAGATTGGCCAGCTCACTTAAAAGTACATCCTTTGACCGATTTTCTGTTTACAGGAAAACAATCTCGGCCGACCTCAAATTTCAGCAGACAGCTAGCCTCAATACGGATTTATTACAGCCGCCAATACTGAACGCAGAAGAACAGTCCATTAACCTCTTACTGCATGATATTTATGGAAAAACGTTAGAAACATCTTTTCGACCGCGATAACGATGCGGCCACTACGCCAAGAACCAATTAAGCCTTCAATGGCCGGCATTCATCTTCTCAGATTGGCAGTACCATTCAAAACCAGTCTTTTCCTCACAACAGGAGCTGGCTTCATTGCACCATTCGCAAGGAAAGACCGCAAGTTTCTTTCAAAATTTATGTTTTTATCTTCACTTTTCTTGTTACTCGAGCAGTACGCACTGAAATCTGTAACTTCATCATTGCCGACTGTACTCTTTAAAATTGATCGACGCTTTTTCGTCCGACCTGGAAAACTCAGCCAGAAACTATTGGACAACAGGAAATAGTTTGTTGGAATAAACAACGAACTCGAGTAGCGAACGAACTCGATTAGCATAGAAGAGAACGAGCTTCTCGGATTGAGATGGAAATTCAACGAACCCAAATTCAACACACTTTGGATCTCTTGGGGAGGACTGGTGAAAGTTTTCAAGGATTACTTCTTTAAAGTAGTTGAATTGCCCCATCTCAAGAACGAAACTTTGTCTATTTTCGCTTGCGAAACAGAAGAAGTCGTGTATTTCAACCCCTGACAAATGTTTTATCTGACCCAATAGAATCTGAACCACCGTTATACTTTCGAAATACTTTCCTTGTAAGAAAAATCTGTCGGGTCAGCTGTCACGTTTTTTAGGACGTGAATTCATGACTGCTTCTACATAGCGGGCAAAAGTAGATAAAGTTTCGACGTTCAAAAATTGTGCAAAAATTGTGAATCTGTAATCTGGTTTGTTTCAGCTGCGACAAAACAGATTCAGAAATGTTGCGTGCAAAAATTGTGACTCTGTAATCTGGTTTGTTTCAGCAGCGACAAACTCGACTTTATTGAAACACACACAAATTTTGACCCAGCAATTCTTGAAACGACTTCTTCGATAATATCTGCCTACACTCAGTCAGCAACAAAAATGTATGAAGCCCGCCGATAACTTACAACCAGGAAAACTTGTCTGGATACTCAAAGACCTCCCGTCTCGCGTTCTTCGGATCCGGAGACGGGTACGCCGCACCTTAGACCAATCATAGAAGACTGACTCACAAGAGCCGCTATAAAACTGTAGTTAATTTTGGAGACTAACTCTGAAGGAACCAGCTCCCATCAACTGCCACTTCGTCAATGACAACATGAATTTTGATTATGAATACGATTTCAACTAAAAACGACTGTTTTTTTTTCTGTATTTGCAACCTGCAATTGAGCTCGGTCGTCTTCCCGACAGTTTGATTCAAAAACTTGACCCACAAAAACTTCATAACATTACTCACAGATAGTAATTGAAAATTTTTCAGAAAGCATTGGTTTTTGATCGAAACAATTTCCAACTAACAAGTGTAATCTTAGCAGTTTTCTAAAGACAAAATCAATCATCTTAGCTAGTAGATCCAGTCGTTCAGCTTTTACCCTTTATGTTTACTGAACTTCAATGTTTATGTTTAATGATAGACTGGATAGCAGATCCAGTCATTCAGCTTTTTTCTTTGGTGTCTTATGGAATTCAAACTATATGTAACGACCCTTTTTTGAGAATGGTAATTAATATCATGTCTGCTGTTAGAGACAAAAACCAAGAAAAGTTCTGTCTATCTCTCATCTCCTATGGTGTATTTAGGATTTGGTACAGTTGACTGTCCCCCTTTTTAGTTATCTTACCTACTTTGACTCATGTTACTTTTAGAGAACTTTTGCAGGACAGCATGGGTTTTTTTCTTTTTAAAATACTAAAATTATATAATGTAATATTCGATTACTTTCTAATTTTTAAAATCCAGCAAAACCTATTATTATCCATGAAATTCTAGTGTGCCTGAGGATTACAGTTATTTTTGGTTTTTTACCAAAAGTTTTGGAGAATCAAAATTGGAAAACAACATTTCAACTTGTTATAACCAAACTCCCGAAACCTTTTTTTCTTAAGGTTGAAAACTCAAACTAAAATTATTAATAAACATTTTTTTGGTACAATGCTGGAATTTTATGGTTCTTTTCTGATACATTTTTTCTTGTTTTTATTCTTCAAAATTTTGTCCCCATGAATATCGGCATGTGGTTGCAATACTAAATTTACTAAATTACAAATAAATTTTCTCTCATGTAATACTTACATACAGTTAATATTACTGATTAACTGTGATTTATGTGAAAAAACTGTGTACAGTGGATGATCAATGTGAGGGCAAAACCGTAGAAGCGGTACTGTTTTCTAACATCAGCAATTGATTTAATCACTCAAAGTCACTTTGACTTTTGGCTAAACGTTGCAAATAGTCCGAAATAGAAGAGTCACGAATCTTCTATTGCCGACTACTAATTCTAACGAGAACACATTGTTTATTGTTCTGATTTGACTCTATTTGGTCCCAGTGTGTATATACAGCCTTTTTAAAGCGCTAGTTCTACAATCATTTGATGACCGAGAGGTGAGCCAATTAATAAAAATTTGATCAAAAACAGTATCAATTTCTCAATTGGCTCTTTTCAGACCCTCATTTTCACTGTTCAGGTGTAAGTTTCAATACACACAAAGCGAGTATGACTTAATAAGGGAACTTAAGATTTAGGCTTTTTTCGGGAGGAACAAGAATTTTTTTTAGATCGACGGCAAAAAAAATTTTCCATCGTTTAATTACAGCTGACAAGAGGTAGGAGGGAAAAAACGCTCCAATCTTATTGAAAGATCTCAATCAGGAAAGGAATATATTTTAACCATTTCTGTTGCATGCAAATGCTCCTTATTATAAAGTTTTCGATGTGAAATTTATCAATTTCATGAGATGCGGGGAGGATATTTAGAAAACAGCCGTCATAAATAGATCAAAAATTTTCTAAGCTTTTTCTAATGATAGCCCGCAATGACCAAATTCTTTTGGATTGATTTAAATCCACTTTGATTGGGTTTGAACATTAAGAGCCCAGACTGTGCACTGGATAGGCGCAAAATTTTGTGTCTCTATTTTCCTGGATTCCAGAGACAAGTCTTTAAACGAGTCACAAAAAGTAAATGGATTTCATTTACAAAATTACCGTGAATTTCGCGTACAAAAACCTGTAATGTAAATTTTGTCGGCACATTAGTTTTATCGCGGAGTCCACAATGAGAGAATATAGGTAGTTGTTCCGGATTCCGCAAGATTTTGGCAAAAAGCTTCGGCGGAACCCCCAACCGAGTGGGAGAAATGGAACCAACAACTATACCTCCGAATTGTCCCAAAAGACGGAATTAATTTGCAAAAACTTTTACGAGACCCACCTCCAGTCCGCAAATTACAAAAACCGGGCTACGAACTTCCAATAGAGGGGGAAACTCAGACGCAATCAAGAGATCGAAGTATCCGCAATCAAGAAAAAAACACAATGGGAAAATCAGTGTAATCAACTGGATAACTTGGGACCCATCGTGGATGGGATACAATGAAAAGAAGCTGACATTAAAGTTCGAAGCTATATCAATCTCAGTTTACAAAACGGAGGCCAAAGACGTCTCAATCAACTTTACCCAGACCTAAAAATACAAGAAACAACTACAAGAGATTTTGGACTAGACTACAACATCTCTTCATCAAAGACCGCAACGAAACGTTTGACAGATATGAGGCACTCACAAGAAATCAAACCAAAACGGAAACGTTGGAATAATTCCACTGTGGCTTCACGGAACTTGTTATCAAAAGGAACTTTAAATGCCCTCATTGTAACGTCATACGTTGGAAACAAATAATAAGGGATGTCTTCACAGCAAACATGACAAATGACGAAGTATAAAATTTTTTGTTGGCAGAGACGAAAACCCCCGAACAAGCATTTGAATACGCGCGACACGTAGAGAAAAGGGCTTGGAAAATCAGCTTGAAATGAGCAAGCAGGGAACATCAACATCGTTTTCCCATAAAAAGGAATGAAAAACGTTTGGATTCTTTCAAAAACGAGGAGACCAAAATCGTAATAAAAAAAGAGGGATTAGAGGCCACTCGCAATCACAACGAGGTATTAATCAACGGCAGCGAACCGATCAAAAACAGTCTTGCTACAAATGCGGAAATCCGTTCGGACCTGGCCACCCTCAACAATGTCCAGCAAAGGATAAGATCTGCAATAAATGCACCAAAGGTGGACAATTCGCCATACTCTGCAACTTTTCGAAGAAGAACAGAAGAACAACTGCAATTACAGAAGAACAACATCCAGATCAACCTATACAGGACACGGACAAAGCAGCCTACGTCGGTTATCGCGAGGCAGGGATGTAATTCCGGGATGGGAATTACTCCACCCAGATGACAGATACGTAAATGCGGTACATTTCCACGAGCAACCGTCAGACAACATGGAGACGAACGACCTAAAAGGGCACCTCATCAAAGTCAGAGTAGGAGACAACAATAATGTTTTCAGCGAGATCACCAACGTCATTCGTCAACAATAAAACAGCTACCACACTGCAGAACACAGTGAAAGAAGCCAGACGAATTCAACTGGGTCAAGATGACGAAGCAAACAGAATGGTGTGCTATAACGGCTTCAAAACTCTTTCATTTGGCAGGATGATCACTCCCATAGAGTACAGCCAATTGAAATTAGATGAAAAAATAAGAACGCAGTGTAATTTTAGTATAATAGGTGGACAGGCAACCGGCACATACCAGTTTCAGACTGGATTCTACGGGCTTACGGATATGCCCGCAGAATTCCAGAAAGCCATAGATCTGACACTAAATAAAGAAAAAGTTACATTCGCTTTTGTCGACGACATCTTAATTATATCCCACGGAACAAAAGATCAACAAATCGAAAAGTCAAAAACAGTTTTGGATAAGTTAGGCCGAGAGAATGTGGCTATTTCTGAAAAAAAGTAAATTTGAATGTAAAGAAGTCGAATGGCTGAGTTTTGTAATAAATGAATGCGGAACAATAACGATGCGTAAGAAAACCGAGGCAATTACAAAACTTCAACACCGCACAACTTTCAAACAACTCAAAATTTTTATGGGGTTACTTCACCATCTGAAAAAGCTTATACCAAACCTGGTTCAATTGTGTACGCCCCTAAGATCACTCTTATCTTCATTGTCAAAATTTCACTTCATATGGGAAGAAAGACTTGAACGTGCGTTCAAAATCTCTTAAACGCAGTTCAAAACATAACAGAAAATTGGCACTTTGTAAATTACCGCGAAACAAGAATCATATGCGATGCAGGCCGCGGCTGTATCGGAGCAGCCCTTGAACAAGAAACTCCAGAAAGATGGGCTACTGAGGCATATGCCTACAGATTTTTAAACACATGCGAAACCAATTATTCTGTAAACGAATTGGAATTACTGGCCGCGGTGTGGGCCATCAATCACTTTAAGTACTTTTTGTACGGCCGAGGGTTTACCTGAATAACTGACCACCAAGACCTGGAGAGTGCCCTCTAAAGCAATAAAAGTGACAAAACATATCAAAGCCGGTTAACAAGGTGGATAGACCGTCTACTCTCGTCTGATTTTGACATCAAAAACCTTTCCGACAGCAAAATGGGACTAATAGATTATATTTTGCGTCATCCGGTGGGTAAACTGCAACCTCCGGCAAACTGGGGCAAACATTCTGTAGTGGCACTTATTGATGATTTCATTACCTGCTTCGAATTTCAAGACAGCACTATACCTAACATTGAAATGAATAAAAATCCAAATGGATTTTAAGGCACGTTGAAGCTCGACCGGAACGAAAATTTTGCTCGTTCAAATTCGCGCTCAACACAAACTGAATTCACTGTAAAAGGACCACTTCTAGAAACCAGTCACGAGATCTCTTCTAAATCATATCTTTCAAAAATTTTTCTTCATAATCAATCCCTTTCAAATAAGATCTCATTTTCTAAAAAAAAACATTTGCAAACATGAAAATTACATTACTTCCGTTAAAAACAATCGCCACGACACAAAGAAAAATACCCTCAATATGAACAGACAATTACAATCGGGAATGGCGCTCCCACCATTCAAAAGGATCCTGCGAAAAAGCCACAGCTGCCAACAGACAACGGTGACATTACCAACCACAAACTTCGCGTCTTTTACAGATACCCCACAAGAAAGGCCCCCTAAAACCCTTTCTTTCGGAGACGTTACTTGTCAGGTAATACTCTTGGAGGATAGCTTTATGTTCAACAAGAAAGCAGATCAGAGCTGCCAAACTGATGACCAGCGTGAAGAATGCCAAGCAATAGCAATGGAGGAGGAGGACGTACCATTATTTTGGAAAAAAATTGAGAAAAACCTTGGACCTAGATTTCCTTGCGGTGACCACGAAACGTGACGGAAGATTCAACCTCCTATCATATGATTCGCCAACAAAAATGGGAACAGATCAAAGCCTGCCACGGACCATACTTCTACAATGTGCGCGATAGACTTTCCGTTAGGGACAACGTGTTATTGTATGATGACAGAGAAGTAATCCCTAAGCAACTGAGGCAGATTATCGTTGATTCCATTCATTTAACTCATCCAGGGCAAGGAGGCATGCTAGAGGCCGCGAAACACGTATGGTACCCATACTTACACAGGGAAAATGTGACAGCAGCCCAAAAATGCAAAGAACGCCGCGCAACAAATTCCGGGAAAAAAACATTTCACCACATTAGACGCAGTGGTAGAACCAAATGAAGAAATCCAACTGGATTATGCCGGACCATTACCTGACGAAAATGACGAAGAAGAATACAATCTGCTAGGGGTAGATCGCTTCTGGCAATTCCCCACGGTCAACGTCGTCACCAATAATAACTTCGATACCATCATTAAATTTATGCGACCACATATTGTAAATCACGGCGTACCATGAAATATTCGGTGTGACCAAGCCCAAGCGTTTTGGGCCAAAAAAATCATGATATATTGTAAAAGCAATAACATTAAACTAATAATTGCACCGGTCGATGACCATCGCTCAATGGGCATGGTAGAGAGATTAATCAGAACTCTATAACTTCGATTGTCGGTAATGAAGATAGATTTAGAAAAAAAAACATATAAACACGCATCAGACGTGGCAGAATTAATCAAGACATTGCGTGTTACACCGCACGCAACAAGAAAAGTTACGCCGTTTGAGGAACACTACGGGCGTGAGCCAAACACAACGCTAAATATTATCTGCACAACACCAAAATATTCTAACCTCTCATGGTAAAACACAAAACTTTCGAGTTTAGATGAAAAAATCTTAACGAAGTCCGCACTCACGCCTGAAGCGATCTACAATCGAGATCAAAACAGCGAGAACGAGCTGAGTTTAGTGTATAAAAATACTTATCTACCAGAGCCATTGTTCGAACCAGCAGAACTGAACACTCAAATGGAACAAAAAAATACCAGTCAAGAAAGCACATCAGGCAACAATGAGCGCACATCAGGCAACATTGAGCGCACATCAGGGAAAAAGAAAATGTCATTACCTGGCCACTCTATAACTCAAAGGACAGTAGAACCGTTCTGGACATGGACCAGGATGATGAATTCGACCAGGCGCTAATGCAGAAACTCCCAATAGGTGCGCATTTTCACTTAAAAACATACCTTATGATATAAGAAAGGTTAAACTATCTTTTCTCGCTGATAATCCAAAAAACGAAATTAACGAAATTAGAACAAGAAAACCAATACGTTGGCTTACAACATGGGAAAAACAAAGGCTAGAAAGGGCCCCTCTGGTTTTTTCAAAGGATCGTTTTAAAGGACCCCAAAACACAATCAACCCAAAATTGGCAAAGCGTATTGAGCAAGTGCAAGAAGATCTGGTACAATAGCGCGTAAAACAAAAAACCCTGGGTTATTTGGTGCACAATTTGAAATAATTGAAAATGGGTCAATAATTAATTTCTCTCCGCACACGGCGTGGATTCGGGAAGACGGAAAAACAACCGAGGGTGATAAGATATGACGGGCTAGCTTTCGTACCGGACACTATAATATACGGGAAATGTAGACTGGCGCAACTAAAAGACTTCGTTGCTTTTAAAAAATTACCAAGGGCTAAACCACGTATTTCAGCTGCAGGAGATAACCCGAATCAAGCGACTGGATCAAGTGACCAACAAAAACAGCAAATACACAAACTGACAGAGCCCAAACCAGCACCACACCTAAGCCATCGACCTCTTCAAGCTCAAAACGCCAGCCGCCAAAGAACAATGAAGAAATTACACGCCAGTCACTAAATCGAAAAGCGTTAGGGCCACAGCGCAAATTCAAAACGACAACAACCACTGAAACGAAAAAACCACAGCCTACCAGACAAAAGTTATCCTTTATAAAAACACAAAATCTCCCAGTCGCAAAGGAAAAGGCAGTTCAGAGAAAATACCACGTAGAATGTGAAACCACGATTTCGCTATCATCTGATGACTCAGATCTTCACCGTCACCGCGAAAGCCAGCAGCCAAACGAGTGGACATGAAACGTACGCCACCACAGTAGGTTCAACACCGAAGATCCACAAGAGTGAAAACAAGTGCACTGGCCAACAAGTTTTGGAATGCTATCCTGATCAACCAAGTCGACCAAACCGCCCACACCGAAAACACGGTATGCAGCGTAACAGTACAAAAATTAAAAGATCAGGAAGAAATGGACAAAATCCAACAAGAGTTGGGAAACCCACAGGAATCATCGACAGACATTAAATGCATAGAAATCAGACCACCCAGCGAACACCAGAAACAATGCGAAAAGCAAAAATCACCGACTTCCCCAATCTACAAACTCAAGAATCCCCATATGAGACAGATAAATCTATAGTGGACACAACAAACGACCCCAGCACAACCGCAAGAACAGAATCAGCACAATCCCCAGCCCAAAGAGCAACTAGCTCAAGATACGTGATTGACCGACCAGCCTGTACGTCATCTTCGCCAGCCTCAACGCGGCAATGAACATCTGAAAATCGATCTCACCCACAAAGAATTCAATGACATTCCAAAGGGAAAACGAAAAACAAGAACGCGCAAAGTCTGTTCTGAAACCAGCAAAGGCTAAATCAACTGCAATCGACGACGACACAAAACAGCCAGACAACCCACCAACAGTCCGGACGACAAGCCCAGCAAAAGACAAAAAACTGCCAGGGGAGGACGACAACATTTGATGACAACATCATGAAGAAAAAAAGAAGGTGGAATGTTATCTGTACGGATATAACAGATATCCACTAGAACTGATCAGAACTAAAACATTAAACTTAGATTGATTCATAGTCATGATACTTAATCTTACGTATTTATGAAAATCTAACCATGTAGATGTCTGATCCAATTAAGTACTTATTAACCTATTACCATATTCATATAGTCCGTGGGTATAACATGGCGCAGCCAGCAATCACAGAAAAATCAACTGGGTATCGCGCCATTTTGGCAAAAAGCTTCGGCGGAACCCCCGACCGAGTGGGAGAAGTGGAACCAACAACTATACCGCCGAATCGTCCCAAAAGACGGAATTAATTCCAAATAGAGGGGGAAACTCCGACGCAAACAAGAGATCGAAATATCCGCAATCAAGAAAAAATAATACAATGAGAAAATCAGTGTAATCAAGAGAATAACTTGGGACCCATCGTGGACGGGATACCATGGGAAGAAAATGACATTATAGTTCGAAGCTATATCTATCTCAGTTTAGGAAACGGAGGCCAAAGACGACGCCTCAATCAACATTACCCAGACCTAAAAATTCAAGAAACAACTACAAGAGATTTTTGGACTAGACTACAACATCTCTTCATCAAAGACAGCAACGAAACAACAAAACCGCAACGAAAGACCGCAAAGATATGAGGCATTCACAAGAAATCAAACCAAAACGGAAACGTTGGAATAATTCCACAGTGGCTTCACGGAACATGTGATCAAAGGGAACTTCAAATGCCCTCATTGTAACGTCATACGTTGGAAACAAATAATAAGGGATGTCTTCACAGCAAACATGGCAAATGACGAAGTATTAAAAGTTTTGTTGGCAGAGACGAAAACCCCCGAACAAGCATTTGAATACGCGCGACAGGTAGAGAAAAGGGCTTGGAAACTCAGCTTCAAATGAGCAAGCAGGGAACATCAGCATCGTTTTCCGCTTTCATAGTTCCATTTAGGATAAATTTTGTGAGTCGCACCAGTCGCTGACGTATCTTCTCGGTGTGAAAAGTATTGAAATACTATAATTAAGTCTCTAAATACACGTTTTGTTAAAATCTGGAAAAACTGAAAATCATGGTTTCAGAAACGGTTGCTGAATCAAATTGTTCAAATGTCGAGTCTGCCCTCTTTTTTTACCCCAATGAGTTTTAGCCCCCTCATTAAGAAAACTTGCATTGATACCCTGTGTGTTTTCATGAACATACGAATTTACACGCAACGATTACTTTAAGATCAATTAAAATCTAGAAACATTAGGCCTAGAGTTTTTTAGCACTAGACTGGAAGTGTATATAATGGGAAAGACCTCAAAAATCATTAGTTTCGATTAATAATCAACAAAGAGGAGAACATGATGATATAAAATCGTGATGATGATAAAATGTACTGTCTGATACAAATTCATTTCAGATATTTTTTGCGCTTCATTTTCTCCTCTCTCCCTCATCCCGAGCTTTCACTCTTTGCCCAATTTCAATTACCAATTTCAATTAAATAACTGGCTGACGTATTACAAACTGTCCGGTTTAAATTATCCGGACAAAACGAATAAACTTATTTTTTAAACGCATTTTTCTCAAATAGGGTTAAGATTAGACAAAAAGTGAGAGAACAAAAGTTGCTTAGAATTTCATCAGAATTAATGTGGCGGAATTTTTTATCCGAAACTCGGAAACAAAATTTTACCCCAAAAATGGGTCATTTTAGCTTTTTCAATTGATCAAGAATTAGGCTGGAACTACTTCGCTAACTCATGAGGAATATATAAATTTACACGTAAAAATCAAACTTTCTTCTACAGTTACGAATATCAAAATCAGGCTTTAAAACTGGTGAACAAAATTAATTGCAAACACCTTTTTTACCCTCTAAAATGTCTCATGACAATTTTGGACAACATTTTTACATTGACCGACTGCAAATGATGAAAGTTACCCTCTCTGGAAAATGATTTGAAGCTCCTATCAGATTATTCCGAATCTCAAAACTCCAAGTTTCACCATTTGTACCAAAATTTCCAACAGCGTGAATTAATAAAAAAAAACCAGAATTGAGAAAATTTGCCACAAAGTAATTTTCTCTTTTAAAACGTTTAACATCGCATGATTTTCTTTTTCTAATCTGATCATTCAAAAATGTCTTTTTTCTAAGAAAATTTTAATACAAACAATCAAAATTGAAACTTTAGACCACAAATATTTGGGTAAGATTTTCAGAGAGGTTGGCTCAGCAAAATAGGCGCTTACTAAGAAGGTAGTTCAGATCACTGGCAGTCGATCGATGAAAAAATTTATCAAATGTTTCAGCAAAATTTGCCTGAAGAGTTTCATACAATTGGGTAATGAGTTAGGACCGAAGTGTAACTCATAGAGTAATTTCGGATAGGGTACACCGTCTGCTCGTCACGCTATCTTATTTTCGGCCGGATAGATTCGTGCAACTTCTTAGTCTAATACCGATCCTAATCTTACTCTTATACTATCTAGTCTCAGGTTGTTTAACTAGTCTCTGCTAGGCTCAATAGATCTAGGGTATACTGGTTTATTGCGGCTGCTGAAGTGCTCGGGAGAGTCCAACTAATTTCTAAGTTAAATTCAAATCTCTCTGGTGCTGAAATTACAAGTAACTTCAGCACTTACAAATAAGTGGGTTGTTAGTTAGATGGATCATGATTGGTTAATATTAAATACTTTACATTGGTAAAACATTTAATTTATCCAATCATAAAATATAGTTTAGATCAGGTTCCACCCATCCGGGGTTTACAGAGTTTTTTAGAACAGTTCTTCTGTAATTCAAGGGTGGATGATGGACGTTGGTATTTGGCGAACATCATAATTTTCTTCCGCTTCTTCTTGTGACAACGACTGAGTCTCTGCAACAAAATCAATTCTGATTTCAGAATGGTTGGCTATGTCAGGTTTTTCTGTTCTTCGGGGAGAACTTCTTTTGTGTCTGATCTAGCTTGGGAATGGCGTGGAGATTGTGCGTGGAGGGGATGCCTGGTTACTCGGATCTGTACGTATACTTGAACATCGAGGTGGTCATTGGTCTAGTTCAATGAAGTCCTTTTCTGCGAAGTCAGGTCGTACTCTAAATCCTTTGAGTTGTGATTGTGAGCGGCATATCGATTGTAGTTGGTTATTCTCTCTCGAGTGTAGTGGGGTCGTTTTGTCTTTTGATGTTCGTCCTTGGTGTTGTATTCTGATCTATATATTGCATCATGTGATTTTACATTTAATAAAACTTTTATTAGTTTAATATTTTTTAATAATGATTTTAGTTAGTTGTTTTCACAAAAGCTTTTTGTTTTAGTTCGGTTATTTTGAAGAGTTACTCACCCTTGAGTAGCTCTTATTAAAAATAAAGGTGTGGTCACAAAGCGTGGATGTAGCGCGGTGGGTTAGGCCGGCTATAGAGCATGCTCAGGACGTCCTTCCTGGTGGGTTAGGCCAGGAGTGGGAGTATGATTTCATGCGATTTTTGTGAGGGGTCCTGTTATGTGAAAACGTTTTATGTTGGGTTTGTTGTGGTTTTTCTTATGTTTCGTTGGTTGTGTCCTTTTTTCAAAAATCAAATTGTTTGTGGTATGGGTTTGTCTTTCGACTTTTTTGTGTTTTATTATTTCTTTCTAAGACTTTGTAATAGTCTTCAAAAGAATAAATTATCCAGTTTTAAACTGGGTTAATCCGGTTTGGGTACCGTTGGTTTCCTTTTCTTAGTCATGCTGTTATTCTATGATTTGTGGTATTTAGTAAGCTGCGTTGGTTAGTTTTGTTTAGTATATGATTCCTTTCCAACCGGGTTAAAGGAAAGTTTGGAACATGTTATTAGATGTTAGAGTTGTTGAGTGTGAAAACTTGAAACTGAAATTCATTATTTTAAACAATTCTTCGTGGGCGAGCTGTGCGAGTGTGGATAGAATTTCTGTGCAAATGAATGAAAATATGAAAAGGTTAGTACTGCAATTGCATTTTATTAATTTACTGCATAGAATTTGGAAATTTACTGCTAGTTATGGGGGAATTTTAAGGTACAAATTTTCATCATAATTTGATTTACTGCTTTTGGGGGAAAATTTTATAAATTAATTTACTGCATTGGTATTATATTTATTTAATTGTTGGTGCAAAAGTTTAATAGGGTCTTAAACAGTTTTGAAGAAGTTTCCTATTTTTTATTTTTCTTTTGTGAATTTTTCAGATGATCGAGGATGAAGGCTAAAAATCTAAAGAAAACATGAATAAAGAATGGTGAGTTTTTAATACTGTAATTAGTTAGTAATATTTACTTAATTCATACTTACCTGTTAGTCGTCGGGGAAAAAACCGTGGGGGAAGATGTCGTGAATTAGTTCTGAAGTTGTTAGTAGTTTAGCTAGAATGCGGATGATATTTTTAGTCTGAAGCAGTGGCCAAAGCAATTGAAGTGCCTTAATAGTGGTTAGTTCTTCAGTGCCTACTGCAAACTCATAAGGTGTGTTTTGGATTAAGTTATATAATTTGTGGTTAAATTTAGTGTTGTGGATGAATTCTAAAATTGGGATTTCTATAGGTTGCAGGAACTCGTGCGGGATAAGGAAGGGTCGGGATTCTTCGGCGTTGAAGGTTTTGGTGATTGGGCAGAAAATGTACATTTGGGTTATGGGGTCATAATTACGAAGAATACCATGGAGGTTAGTGTCTTTAATACAATATGTGAAATTTAGGAAATACGGTGAAGTGTATTTTGAATTGATGAATTGGAAACGATGGTGTGATTGTCTAGAGGGTGTGTGGAGGTCAAAGTGATTTTGGATGAAACGATAGTAACTGTATGTATGTGTTTGTTTAGTGCGCAACATAATATCGTGTGAGCAGTGTAAATCTCTTTCGTGTGGTGCAAGGAAATGAAAGGTTAGTGAAAAGATTTGGAAGCGTTCTTTAAAACTTTCGTATGCTTGTGTGTTTGTTAGTGCTTCTGAAATAATGTGATCAAACTTTCGGTCGAAGATATTTAGTGTAAATACATATGGTGTCTTGATGAAAAATTTCTCGGTGATTTGTGGATTAGCGAAGCGATCGTCGTCTAAGAATTGATCTTGGTTAGCTCTAATGATGTTGTGATCGTAATATTCTAGTGTATATTCATTAGCTCTAGGTGCAGTGTATATTTTTAGTGATTTTTTATATCCAACGTAAGTAAATTGTCTAGCGGTTAGTGGTGTAGTGAGTTGATATAGCATGTCCTTGTTTCGTTCTATATCGATGGAAGTGCTGGATAAAGGTAAGCAAAGAGGGTTAGTGAAATGATAGTATGAGGTCCAAGAGAGAGTGGGCATTAAAACGTATTCATCTACAAAGTTGCGTGTTTCGTTAGCGTCGTGAGGGGTGTTTAAAGTGTATTGTGGAAACGAGGGTAAGGTGATAGCTAAAAATTCTTTAGTGTTAGTATGCTGGGGGTGGTTGATGTATTCACGGGCTGTTCCTGGTTTTGCTGGGAAAGGATGGTTGGGGAATTTTCTTTTAAAAGTGCGGTAAGCTCTATTAGTGTTTAGTGAAGATATAGTGGATGTGGATGATGGTGTTAATGATTCAGTATAATTTGAAGAGGGTGTAGGGGGATTGGATGAATTTGTAGTGGAGGAGATTTGGTTTATGGTCGGGGTGTTAAGGTGGTAGGGTTGCTGTTGGAGGGTAATAAAATTATCTAGCTCTGGGGAGATTCGGGGGGTGTCTGGAGAATGAGATGATTGGTCAGAATGGTATGAGGAGTAGGTTGGGGTAACTTGGGAAGCATAAGAGGGTGTGGGAGTGATTGGGTCAGGGTTATTTGACAATATGGGTTGAAAAGGGGGTTGAGAAAAATTAGAAGGGTTATGAAAATTATTGGATGGAGATGGTTCTGAGTCGGCGAATTCATCGGGGGTTTCAATATTCGGGTTATTTAGCTGTGAGATGGAATATAAAACTGAGATGTGTGAATTAGTATCGGAATTCATGCCTGATGTTACATTGCTAGATGGAAAATCGGGTGGCGGAAAAGCAAAAAGTGGTATTATTGGGATTGGAGAGGTAAGATTGGTTGGGTGGGAATTTGATCGGTGTAGTGATCCAAGTTGGCGGCTCATCGTGGGCTAAAAAAATGATTATTTTGAGACTGAAAAGCGGTGGTATGGGGTTGTTCAATAATTTGTTCATAAGTATTATCATCTTGTGACTGGTGTGTCATTATATGTTGGACGGGACT
This sequence comes from Symsagittifera roscoffensis, assembly GCF_963678635.1. NCBI lineage: Eukaryota > Metazoa > Xenacoelomorpha > Acoela > Convolutidae > Symsagittifera > Symsagittifera roscoffensis. The sequence goes on from NW_026970889.1 coordinate 18,446, forward strand.
TTGTGATGTATTGAGTCGAAAATTTGGATTATGTGTGATTGCTAAATTTCGAAAATTTCGTGGGACTAGGGATAGTGGATGGTTATTTGGTAGGGGTGGTAATTGTGGTGCCGTTGGCTGTGTGTCGACATTGTTATGTTCTTCGTCGTATGTATTTTGTCGTGTTGTTATTTTTGTGTTATATTCTTTTATTTGTGCGTCTAAAAGAATTTTGTTTATAGATGTAGAAAAGATTCCAAAAAATCCTGCAAAGAGTATGCGTGCTACGCTTGCTTGTCTGTTTACTTGTGTGTGTATAGCACATGTGTTGTAGATTCCTTTTAAGAGTGAGAAAAGAAATCCAATAAAGTTAAACATTGCGTATAAAATAGTCAATTTTTCTAAGATGTAGTAGGGCCATCCTAGAAAATCTAGGATCTCATTTTTGAGTGTAACAAAGCTAAAAATGTTAATTGGTGATATATCTTGGGGACGGTATTTTTCGCCGTTTAGATATATATAATCTTTAATGTCTTTAAAATATCCGCTATAGTCTTGGGTGTAGATATCGGCAAATCCTGCGGTTTCTGCAAGTTTGCGTAAATTTTGGTCTATTGATTGTCTTTGTATAGTGTCCATTTGTGTTAATAATTCTTGGAATTGTTGTGTTCTAATGTGATGTTGAATATCTGATTTTGAATAGATTCCTATTGATTGTAAGTCTATATTTGGGTTTCGAGCGATAGCGCGAATGCTTTCTGGTGAAAATTTTTTGAGTGATTGCATTAATGTGGGATATGGAGTGAGAAGATAATATTTATTTTCATCAGGGTTTAGTTGTACTACATTGTGGCTGTTTTCTGATCCACATGGGACTGCGGTATCCCAGAAATAGGTTCTTCGTGAAAGTGTATCCACGAAATGTACTTTATTCTTATAAAAGATAGGGATTCTTTTATAACATCGTTTATCTTCAAAAACGTATAGTGGTGATACTTTTTTTGTACAAGTATAAAACCATAAGATGTTTCCTTCATAGTCTAAAAAATTTGATCTATTTCCAGATAATAAGTATCCTGCATAGGGTATTTTTAATACTGCTAGTGCAAGTGATTGTAATATTTGTGTTCGTTCTAATTCGCATAGGTGGTGTAGTGTTTCTAATTCGGAGAGTGACATTTCTTGAAAAATTCGGCTAATTGTATAATCTAGTTTCATATCTAAATGAATATCATAGTGGATATTACCGAAATATGTAGTGTTCATTAGTGATAATTCTTGTAAGCGTGTGCTTCTGGTGTCATAAGGTTTTAGATGTCCACCAGGTTGTCCGTTGCTTTTTTCAAAATTAACTGGTATATAGGATGTTCCTTCGTTTAGAGGATGACCTGTGGCATATGGGTCGATTTTTACTTTTCCAGTGGTCATGTCGAATCCTTTTTCGTATTCAACTAATATTTCAGAGTATTGTGTTCTGTGAAGTGGATTCCTGTATTTACATGCAAGTTCTGTTTCTTGATATATTTGAAAACGTGTCAATTTATTTTCTATATTGTCTATGTTTCTAAAATCGGAACTTAGTTTGCGTGATGGATGGACTTGTTCATATGGAATTGATTGTATAAAATATTTTTCGTGAAATTTTATCATACGAGCGTGTATTTTTGCTACTTGAAATGTTGTACATGTATCTTCGGGGAACCAAACAATTGTTGCTTGTGTTCTTGTTGTAGGGTCGCAATATCCTTGATCATTTTTACAAGGTAGTCGGATTCCTTGATAGATCATTGTATTATCAGATAAATCTCGTGTGAGTTGTATTTTTTCGAGTTGTATTTTCCAATCGAAAAACATTATTTCTTGGTATCCTTTATTTTTCGTGTCTGCTTTGCAGTTTGATGGGTTATTTATACCAATGTGTGGTATCCAATGTTTATCATGTAGGTCATAGGTTAATCGTCCGTGTGCGCCGTTATACGGGTACTTTTCGTCTAGTTTTATATGTCCTTGGTGTCTTTCAAGTTGTGATTGATGTACAGAGTCTGAAAAAACTTGAAAATTAACTAATTTTCTTTGGGAATTTTTATTTTGTGTGATGTTTAGTCTAAGTAATTCATTTTTACAATCGTCGGGATTGAGATGTAAAAGACGTTCTATATTACTTTGATAGAATGATTCATGGTCAAGTCGGTTTTTGTTGCCGTTGGAGACTTGTGAACAATGTACTTTCTTTTCGGAAAATGTCGCTGTGAATTTATAACCTGTAACTGTTGTTGCTCGGGCTTTTGAATAGAGTGTTGCTATTATATCTGTGGTTTCTATAGCTTGTGGTTCTGTTTCACATTGTGATACTTGATTTATTGCATATTTATGTAGTGTTTTTTGTTCATTTTCTTCACATTCGTAATGTGTTACTAATAAATCTTGTGGTCCTGTACGAGGGGAAGGGTTTATGTTTTGATTTGAGGTTACTAGAAAAAGGAGTTGGAGAAAAATTAATAATTTTAGAATATACATGTGTATGATAATCCTGAGTATGGGTTATAAAATGTAATGTAACCAATTGTGTTTTTGGTGTATCTGTCGTATTTATATATTACTTCAGTAGTTATAAACGGTGGTGGTAGTGATTGAGCTGTTATGTTAGGTGGATTTAATGGGTAGGGATGTTGGGTAATGTTATTTAACTTAACTGTGATTTCAAACTTTAATTGTAAACTGTTTTGTTGGAGTATTTGAATATTGTGATCACGGATATCGTTATGAATATCTTGGCGATATTGTAATCTATTAAGTGCCCAGTTATGAAGGCGGTTACTTTCTTGATGTTGTCCAAATAATGGTGGAGGTGCTGTGAATGTATTCCAATCTAGTCTTAAAGGAATATTTATTGATGATTGTTCTCGATATCTGGCGTCGAGATTATTTGGAAAATTTAAGTTAAAGGGTGGTGGTGAAAATTGGCTTATTGATGGTGTTGATGGTAGTGATAATGTTTCTGGTAGTGATGAGGATGTTGTTGTATCCGTAGAAATATCTATGGGGTCATTGACTAAATTTGGTTCACCTTGTGTAAATGAATGTGTAGTCCAATATGGCAGTCGTGATGTTAGGTTTGGGGGGTTAAAAGGATTTTCTCGTGCTTGTTCAGATGTTGGTGTTGAACCTAAGTAGTCTGAAGGTAGACTTGAAGTGCTTCGTTGTGAAAAAAGTGTAGGAGTTTCTGGTGTGATACCAGTGGTGTTTTCTGGAGTGGTTTGTGATGGGGATTGAGGTATATCAAAATGAACTCGGGGAGTTTGAAAATTTCTATTTCGTCGAGGATGTATAATTTGTCTATTTATTTCTGTTGTGTTTTGGTTTTGACTAAGGTTTCGTATTCTACTTAGTTCTTGTGGTAGTGTTGGGTAAAGATTGTATGTTGGTTCACTTAGGGATGCTTGTCGTTGAACTGGTTCTAGTGGTTCAGATAAACGAGCGTGCCGTTCTTCAAAAGTGTATGGATTGTCTTGAAAAGAAATTCGTGTAGATGTTTGAGGATTTTGAGTAGTTGAAGGTGGTGTTGGATTATCTTGGGATGATGTCGGTGAAGACTGATTCTGTGACTGTTGGGTAGCAATTTTTGATGGATTTTTGAATTTTTACTTTAGTGGGAAGGTTTATGTTTATTATAATATTCTTCCAAAAAAATAATTAGAAAAATTGTTGCTAGGGCAAATGTGATGATTGCTTTCTTTATACATTTACATATTGTCAAAATGAGGGATGATAAAAATGTTATGAAAATTACAAACAATAAAAAAATATCAGTTCTACTGAAAATTGTTCGTATCATTTAGACAAGTTGTTAAAATCGTACCTGTGGATATATTCAAGGGTTTTGGAAAGTTGGAGGAATAGTTCGAGTATTGTGTAGAAAATTAAAAAAATGTTACAAAAAATGATTAGGATTATTAGAAAATATTCAAGTATATCAAAAAGAAATATTATAAAGGCTTCAAGTATTGAAAAAAAATGTTTAAAATTTATAAGTATTTGAGCAACTGTTTGAGAGAAGAGCATTTAAGAAATGATCTCTTGGTCGAATATTTTTTGCTGTTTGAGGCGATTTTCTAGTGTGGTCGAATTATTTATTAGTTTTTTGACAAGTGGGTTGAGTTTTGTAAAAAATTGTTGGGGGCAATTTTCATGGTGACTGGGAGGTCGTCTTTTTCTTTATTTTTGTTTGTCAAATGATCCGGGGTATGGTGAGATTTTTATACTTTAGGCTAATTAAAATCTTCATTTTGTTACTTTAGGCTAAGTTATCAAATTTGTTTTGGGGGTATTCGTGGTCTGAGTTGGGGAAATATTGTTGATCTTTGGGTTATTAGATAAGGGAGGGGTACGGTATTATGGTGATATTTATTTTAGCTGTCAAGTTGGAGTGGTTTGCTTATTTTTGACCTGGAGGTTGTAAAGTTATAGTTAGAGATGTGCCTGGAGTTCTAGATTATTCGTCTAATTGATCTTAGTTTGAGTTAGAGAAAGTGGCGGATTGGATGAATCCTATTGGTCTATTTTGAACTAGAATTATTGCGTACTTGTGAGCATGTTATTTTGAAAAATTGAAATGAAAAATGTTACGTAGGTTTCAAGATTGTGAAGTATAAAATCTTAAAATTACTTTTTAAATTCTACTTTCTTTAATATTTTAGATTGGGGGATGAACATTTTGTAATTTTTACGTGGTTGATTTCGGAGTCTTGTTGTTTTTCTATGTTCTGATTTGTCTATTTCTTCTTGGGGTATTATTTGTTCGGTCATTTTTCTATTTTTTCTTTGTTTTGGAGATTCTTTATGGTTTTGTGTATTGATTTTGGTTGCGGTTGGTTTTGTGTTTTGATTTTCGGTGGGGTTATCATTTTGTTCTGTGTTTTTCAGATGTGGTTCATTTTGAATGATTTTTAATCCTGTGAAAGAATATAATTGGGTTAATTCGCGGAGTGCGTATTCTTTTGGGTAATAAGGTAATAGGTTGTTTCGATGTTGAACGATTTCTTTTTTGTTTGAGTCGATAATTTTATATGTGACATCAGTGGGTTTTGCAATTATTTGGTAGGGTCCTTTTCGGAGAGGTTGTAATTTTTTAGAAATTCCTTTTTGAGTATGAAAATTAGGTATTAAAACAAATGTTCCAATTTTTAAATCGGAAGCTGGTGTAAAGCGTGAATTGATTTGTTCATTTATGTTTTGTCTTTGTAATAACTTTTTTGTTATTTTTTGATAAATTTCATTTTGTTTTTTATCTCTATTTAGAATTCATTCGGTGTGTGTACCGGAGGCTAATTTAAGAATTTGTGGGTGATGAAAATGATCTTCATCGTGTGTATGTAAAGGTAGGTTATAACAAATTGAGTCTTTATTTGGTTGACAATAACCTTGTGCGTTTTTATGTGAATTTGCTGTAAACATTATTGGTTTGCGTGGCTTTTGGTTAAAAACCATTTCGTATGGTGACATTCCTAAAGTTGTCGTAATTTGTGAATTATATGCTAAGGGAAATAATTTTACATCTGCTGACCATTCGGTATATTTTGTATCATTTCCGTTGATGATACATCTAAGATATTCTTGTAGTGAACGGTTCATACCTTCGACTAAGCCGTTTGTCCAAGGTGCATGAGATGTACGTGGTTTGTGTTTAATGTTGTATAAATGACATAGTGTTATTATTTCATTATTTATGAATTCTGTACCATTGTCTGTAACTAAAATTTCTGGTAGTCCGAATTTTGCTATCCAGTGTTCATAGAGTGTTGTGTAAGCGTAATAAGCGTTACAATGTGGTACTGGGTTAAGTGCTACATAATGTGTAAATGCGTCAACAATTACCATAATGTAGGAGTTTCCTTCTGATGAGGGTGAAATTGGTCCTTTAGTATCAAATGAGATACGGTGATTAAAGTACAAACTTTGTCCTTTAAAATCTTGTTTTTGTGCTATTTGTTTTTGATTTGGGTAAGGTTTATTCAGTTGACATACTATACAATCATTGCATAGTACTTTTATCCAAATTGGTGCATTTGGGAAGTAAAAATTTTGTATAAAATTTGAATATGTTTTTTCTGATCCAGAGTGTCCTTTAATATTTTGTGTATGTGAAATATTAAAAGCTATAAGAATCATATTTATAGGGAGACATGGAACTGTAGATTCATTCATGTTATACTCTAAAAGGTCTGTGTTTTCGTTAATTGTTGTGTTGTTAAATTTGCGAAAGTATCGGAGGAGTGTTTTGTTTCCTAGAATGGTTGAATCTGCTTTGATAGGTTTAGTTTTATATTTGTGCCATGATTTCAGTTGTCTAATTATCGGGTCAAGATTTTGATATTGTTTCAGTGTTGAAATTGTAATCGTATCTGTTGGGGGGAGAAAAATGTTTTCAATTTCGAATTTAGATAAGGGTATTGTATCAAGTGGGTCGTGAAGGTCAAAAACTTGATTTATTGTGTATTTTGAATCATTTGTTTGTGGTCCTGATAAATTTATTTTATCAGTTAAATCTTCTTTTTCAATTAGTGGAAAATGGTCTTTTTTAGGCGGGTGTTGTTTTGTTCGTTTTTGTTGGGTGTTATTTTTTATCCATTGAGAATATGGGATTGGTTTGAAAGTTGATGTTCCAAGTAAATCAACTTCATAATGATTATTTTGACAATCTAAATAAAGTGGGAAATGTTGTAAATTATTTATTTGTGATTGTTCAATATCAGTTTTAACTGCATATTTGCATTCTAATCGGGGTGATGTTTCGTTTTCTGCAAGGTAGAATTTTATATTTTTGGGTATTTCAACTGTTGTTTTTCGTGTAAGTAATTCAGGTGGTGTATTTCGACTTAAGGTGTCTGGTAATGCAAGATTTTTTCCTGCAGTCCAAACTATATGTAAGTTTGGAAACTTCATTAGAATTAGTTGAAATCTGTAAACTCGGTGGTTTGGGTTAGATTTCTGTGTGAAAAGAAAGATGATTGGTTTATGGTCTGTGAATAGAACTGTGGGATGTTTTGATCCAAGTATCAGAAATTCATATTCTGTTAGTGTATATATTATGGCTGTACATTCTCTCATTAGAGTTGAGAGTCGTAGCTCTGCTTGAGTGAATAATCGGGAATTTGCTGATATCAGGTTCATTTTATTTGTACCATTATGTGATTGTAATAGTGCTGCGCCGATGCCAAAGTTCGAAGCATCGCACATTGCATAAAATGGTTGATCAGGGTCTGGAATTGTGTTTGAAATTTGTTCAGTTAAAAGTTTCTTTATTTCTTCGAATCGTGCTTGATGTTCTGTATTCCATTCAAAATTATTTTGTTGTCTAAGGATGTTGTAAAATGGTCGTAGATATAATTGCATTTTATAAACATATTTACTTAAAAAGTTTAACATTCCAAGGAATTCTTGGATTTTCTTTTTATTTGTTGGTGGTTGAAGTTTTTGAATAGCGTCAATGCGTGATTTCAGTGGAGTGATTGTTTTTCTTTCTATGTTATGTCCTAAGAATTTAACTCTTGTCAGAAAGAAGTGTGATTTATCGGGGGCGGCCTTCAGATTTTCGTTCTGAAGTATTTGATGATATTTTTCTAAAACTTTGAACATTTCGTCTTTTGTTTGTGATTGCATAAAAACATCGTCTAGATAGGTGATTGCGTTTTTCTTGAGTATCAGTGGTCTAAAAATTTTGCTCATAAAACCTGAAAATGCTGCTGGTCCTATGGATATTCCATAGAATAAGCGGTTAAATTCGTATTGTTGGTTTCCGATAACAAATTGTGTTAAACGTCGTGATTGTTCATCTAGTGGCATTTGATTGTATGCACTATTCATATCGGCGGTTGTAAAGTATTTGCCGTTTATTTTTGTTAAAATAACTTGTATTGGTTCAATGGGCCAATTACATTTTGATTCATCTATAAGTGAATTGAGGTATCTAGCATCGAGAACGATTTTTAATGATTCTCCTTTAGCTAGAATGATAACGGGGTTGATGAATGTGTTGCCTTTTGGTTGTTCTTCTTTATTAACTGGTGATATAATATTGTACTGTTCTAAAATATCGAGTAATCTGTTTACTTTATCATGTAAGTGAATTGGTACTTTACTTGCTCTCTGTTTTTTGAAAACTGCGTCTGGTTTTAATGGGAGATGTAGTGATGAACTGATTTTGCCAACATCGAATTTTGATGTTGCATAGACTGATGAATATTTAATTAGCTGTTTGGCTAACTTTTCGAATTCGTCTTGTGTTATTTGTGAATGTTGGAAATTAAACATTGTTAAAAATTTTTGTTGGTCCTCTGTGTAGTTACTGATGTTGAATGTAGGTTTGAAATATGGAGTTTTTGTGAAATAATCCGTATTTCTGTTTTCGTTACTTATTATATTATTTATAGATAATTCTTCATTAAGAATTGTAGATTGGCAAATATCTAGTAATTGGAGTATATTATTTACGCGATAGGCTTTTTCGTGTATTGGTGATATTGTAGCGTTGGTTTCACAATATCCTAAAAGTCCTAAAGGTAATGTTACTTGGTAAGGTGTGTTGTTATAGACATGTAAGGAAATAATATCTGAATTCGAATTTTTCAAATATTTTATTGATGAGATTGTGATTTTGAAAAATTTATGAATAGGTTTGAATTCAAAATCTGACATATAAAATTTTTGTTTGTTTTGTTCTTTATCATATTGGTGAACTTGTTTGATTGAAAAATTATATATGTTTCCTGATAGTGGTTTCAGGTGTTTTCTTTGTTGGTTATATATTGGATAAAATTTTGAAAAGAATGGTGGTTGTTTGTTTAATCTTTGAAAAAATGTTAGGGATGTTTCTTTTGTTTTTGTATATTTATCTTTGATTAATATTTTACTATTTAGTATGTTAATTGTTGGTATATACCTCGAAATAAATGGTATTCCAATGATATTATATTTAATATCAGTGATATGGAATATTTGTTTAAATGGCTTGTTTAGAATTTTACTTTGCTCCATTGTTCTGGTAGGGAGGAGAAATAATTGGATTTTTCCGTAGTTTATCAATGTTGATCCTTGTGCTGTTGCTAGTTTGCTGGAGGTTTCAAGAGGTGTTAGCTTTGGATGTAAAGTTTTTATTTCATTCCATGTGGGGATGTTTATTATGTTTGATTCTGCTCCTGAATCAATTAAAAAATCTATTTCAAGGTCTGGTGGTTGAAATTCTTTATTTCTTGGGCTTTCTAAGAGAAATGGTATTGTCCAGATTTTTTCTTTGGGTTGTTCTTTTTGTATATTTTGGTAGATGTGGTTTGTATTCAAGCATTTTGTTTTGACATTTTGATTGGGTTGTTCTGTAGTATTTTTTGCATTTGTTTCTTGCGTTGTTGGTGTGGAATTTATGGGTGTAGTGTAATAATTTTGAAAAAATTCTGATTGATTTTCATATATATGTGATGGAAAGGGTTGTTCATATATGACAGATTCATAGTCATTTTCGACTTTTATCATATTGATAGAAAGAGTGTTTTCAGTATCACTTTCTGAATCTGATGATGTACAGTTTACTTGATTGAGTTGTAATGTATCAGTTACTGTGTCATCAATACCTGGGGGGTCTGATGTTGTTTCCGGGTTTGACTGTACTTGATTGATTTGTCTTTGATGTTTAGGTGTACTGCTTCTATGACGATTATTAGAGTTATTATAGTGATTATTATTCCGGTGTGGTGATTGGGAATAATTTCTATAACGATTATTATAACTTGGGTGTCGATTTTGTGAATTATTTCGCGATCTGTTTTGGTAATTATTGTTTGGTCTGTTATAGTTCGATCTATTATATGAGTTATTCCTTGATCGATTGTTCGGGTAATTCTGGTTTCGGTTGTTTGAATAACTTCTATTTCTATTATAGGAGTAGTTTCTATTCCTATTGTATGATGAATTTCGTGATTGGTTGTTTGGATAGTAGTTATTTCTTGATTGGGAATTAGATCTAGAAACAAATCGTTGTGTATTTGAATTTGATCTGGAGTAGTTACTTCTACTATTTGGTCTATTGTAGTGATTTTGTGATGAGTTTTGTGTATTTCTTCGTTCTGGTGATCTTCCTCTATAACTTGAGTTATATGGGGATTGATTTCTTGTATAACTTGTATTGTTCGGAAGTGGCTTTCCTGAACTGTTGTTGCTGTATACATTTTTGTTTGGTAGATTTTGATCTTTTTTCATGTATTGATAGAATGATTTATTTGGTTCTTTGTATTTTTGAGGTTTATTTTGACTATCTTGCTGTTTTTGTCTACATTCGGAAATACTATGTCCGTATCGGCGGCAATAATTACACCATTTTTTGAAAAATGGTTTGCCTTTAAAGTTCGGGTTCTTTTCGTAAATATTGAGTATTTCAGTGATTTTTTCAACGAGGTCTGTTTCTGATTCCTGTATATTATTAATATTAGTGGGAGTCGTTTCAATTTTGTTAACGTATTGTAATTTCAGATTTTCCGTTTCTTCTAGTTTCATCGTGATTTCTGCTTGTTCTAATTTGTCTACTAGTTTTCGAAAATCTAAATCGGGTTCTCGAATTGAAGAAGGATGGGATGCTCTCTTTTTTATTGCTATTTTCCTTAATTGTGGTGTTAAGGTCATCATTAAGATTTCTGTCATCTTTGTGTTTTTATAGTCATGTGTATTTAGTGAGTATGCTTTTCGAACTAGTGTTTCGATTCGTACTGCTATTTGCTTGATGGTTTCGTTTGGTAATCTGCGAATTTCATTACATAAAACTCTTTGTTGTTGTTTGTTTCTTTCGGAGTCAAACATTTTTGAAAATTCCTGTGTAAATCTTTTCCAGTTTGATTTTATTTCTAAAGGTAGTACTGAAAACCATTTTTGGGCTGCGCCATCTAAGGTTGTTTGTATTAACGCTGTGCGTCGATGTATCCAATTTTGATGTAGTGGCGTATTAATTGGTTCAGGTCCAATATTTAAAATCAGGTTTGCTGTTACTGCATTTAAATAATCTTCTACAGAGTATTCAGGGTCTGTTCCTGTGAAAACCATTAAAGGTTTGTTTGATGTTATTGATGATCCACCCATAAGGTATGGATTCATTGTCATTTGTAATGATTCTGCTGCATTTGGCATTTGAGAAAAATTTGAAAGTTGGTTTCTTGTTATTTCATGTTGTTGGAGATAATATGGGAGTGGTATTTCATTTTGCATTTGTGATGCTTGATACGAGTGTGCAGTCATTGGATTTTGTTGTTGAATTGGTTGAAAAGATTGTGTATTAATTAGATTTTGTTGTTGAATTGGTTGTTGATGTTGTGCATCTATTGGTTGTGGAGAAAAATTTCTATGATTTGTACGTGTTCTCTGTATTCCTTGTCTACGATATTCTTGAGTATTTGGTGCAAATATATCTGGTTGTAAGAAATCATCATCTGAGGATAAATAATCCATTTGATAAGATGTTTGTTTTTTATTTTTATTTTGTTGAAAAAATGGGTAATTTTCACTGCGATCCTGTGGAGGATTTGTTTGGAAATTTATTGAATTAGGTTGGGTCATTGGGTTATCCCAATTTCGAGATTTTGTATATTGATTAAAATTCCTTTGTGGTTGATAATTTGTTTTTGATGGATGTGTATAATTATAATTATGGTCTGCAAAGTTGTTTCTAGTGAATGTTTTGCGTGTTTTTGATGGTATTGTCATGGGTCTGTATGTTTGGTAATCCATATGTGAATATTTTGGAGCAACCGAAGGTTTAACGGTTGATTGTAAGGTTACCTGTGTTTGTGAAGGATTTGTATTTCTTGGTGTTGTTAAATTTGGGCGTATTGGTGAAATACTTTGTTGTGTAGTTGTTGTGTGTACAATTTCTTCATTTATGAAGTGTGATGGTGTCTGGATATCTTGTTGAGTAAGATTCCTAGTTCCATTGAGGTTTTCATTGTGTATAACTGTAGAGTTTAAACTATTATTTTGTGTATCGGGCAAAAATGTATTATAGTTTAATGGTGTTGCATCAATTGTTAATGGTATTACTCTTACGTAATCTCTTATGTAAGATATTGTACCTATTGCTTGACTTGAGATTGATTGTGGAAAGCTTATAAATGCGGGATGAGACCATTCGGGGTCCCAAACATAATCTGATTGTTCTGTGATAGCGGTATCATCGTTCGAATTTTGGGGTCTAAAATTTTTTCTTGCTTGTGCAATTAAATCAATATTGTGTGTGAAATAATCTATTATGAACCATGCCAAAATTTTTTGTAAATCGTGTTTGGTATGTTGTGAAACGTCGTCTTTCGTGAAATTTTCTTTAATGATGTTTAAATAACTAGAGAGTAGTGTAATTTCATGTCGTACTTTCAAATGTTTGGATGTTTCTGTCGGTGAGACATTTGTTAGTGGGAGTTCATTTTCTAATATCGAAATATAACTATATATTATTGCGAAAACTTCATTGGTGAATATGGAGTTTGCTCTTTGTGAGTTATGATATTGGATGCTTTTTATATATTCTGAAAAAACTTTTGAAAATTCTAAATCAAGATCGTCTGTTTGTATAGTATATGTTCTATTATTATGGTTTGGTGAGGTGAATTCTATAGAGTAGATTCCATACTGTTGTGTTATGTTGCATATATCTTTTAAGTAGTGATCTATGATTTGTCTTTTGATTTTTACATCGGGGAACTCTGTTTTACATGGACTGATTCCGGGTTCAAATAAATTTACGAGTAAATTTTGACAAAATATGTGTTGTCCTCTATCAGTATCTGCGTCTACTATAAAAGGAAAGATTTCATCATCATCTGGAGTTTCGTCACCTGGAGTGTGCGTTGAGCTCATTTTTTCGTTCGATGACTGTTAATATGTAATTATTAATGTGTCGAATTGGTTGATTCCAATTGTATAGATGTACTGGTTTGTGTTTGTACTGCTTTTTTATTCTTCTTTTTCCTCTTTGTGATGAATTTGAAGTTGTTTCTGAGTCAGAAAAATATAATTGATCGTGAAGTGGGTAATTTTTATCTATTGATTCTTTTAGTTTGTAAAGTTCGTCTAAACTGTTGGTTTCTGATTCTGAAAATGCGTTTCGATTTTTTGAAAATCTTTTTCGTGTTATTTGTCTTTGTTTAGTTATTATTTTCCTCTTTAGTGTTTGTCGTTTTGTGCGAATGTATCCAACTGTTTGTGTATGAGGTGTGATTACAAGGTCGTATTTTTTGTTATCTATTTCACAATTGTGTAAAATGATTGTTTGTTTATTTCCTAGGTTTTTAAATGACATAAGGTTTAGGATGACGGATGCAAAAAGTTGTTAAATGATTTCTATTTTCTTAAACTGTTAGTTCTTACGATTTTTTGGTTAGCTTAACCTGGGTCTATTTGTTCAGGGTTGGAGAGAAAAGTATATCGATTCCGAAGAATGATTTTTTACTTTCTCGTGGCTAGTATAAGTTAAGGTGTTAACTTACTTAATCTTACTTAGGGGTAGTGATTGTGTTCAAGGGTTGGAGAATAGTAAATCGATCCACAAGGTTCAGGTATAATTAGAACGCGAGTAGTTCGTTAGATACTATTTTAAACTTACTAAGTCTAAGATTTATCCTGGGTCTGGTAAGAGGGGGGGTCAAGTGAAGGATGAATAACCGAAGTTCTTCACTGTTTATCCTAATTTGAATGATTAGTTTTGTTTAAAAATTTCTATTAGTCTTGGGTCTTTAGAAAAGGTTGGGTAGTGAATCGACGTTTGAGGTCGTTAGACACTAATTAAGTGGGTGGGGGAGAACAAAGTTGTTCTGTTTGATCCAAGGATAAGCCTTGATGATCAAATTTAAAATTTAATTAAGTAGAAAATGATTTAAGATCCAAGGATAAGCCTTGATGATCTGGTTTTAAAATTAAGTGAATTTAAGTTTTAATAAAGTTTTAAATGTGTGTAAAGGAAAGATTTAGTGTTTTATGATGTTAGTGAGTTGATGATTGCTGTTATGTTTTAGATGATGAAGCTGGAACAACAGGATGATTTATGATTACTAACCATTTATTGTCATGCTACTAATTTTTATTTTTATTTTCCAATAAATATTTTTCAAACATGTTTTGTATATTACTGCAGAATTTTAGGAAAACGATCTTAGATCTTTTTATCAATCGTTATTGTATATTAATAATTTTGTTTAGCGCCTGAAATGATTTTGAAGAGTAACTTCAAGGTTTTATGTTTGCAAATGGAAATCTAAATTCATTGCAAGTAGTATTCGAAATATAAAAGTTTGTTCTGGCTTTTGCCGAACTATCATATAACTATACGGCAAGTTTCTACTTTGTCGTATGTCGTCTTTGGTTCGAGGTCTTCTTCCAATTCCGGGTAGTTCTATTATGGTTCGGAATATTGGCTCTGATCTATTGAGTCGGAGAGACATTTCAATTAAATTATTGTCGTATAACATTTTGTAAATGTTTTTGTCTAATTTCTAATCTATTTTTGGTTAATTCTAATCTAGTAAGGTCTTGTTCGAGACTTATGGTCGCACCAGATGAGTTAGGACCGAAGTGTAACTCATAGAGTAATTTCGGATAGGGTACACCGTCTGCTCGTCACGCTATCTTATTTTCGGCCGGATAGATTCGTGCAACTTCTTAGTCTAATACCGATCCTAATCTTACTCTTATACTATCTAGTCTCAGGTTGTTTAACTAGTCTCTGCTAGGCTCAATAGATCTAGGGTATACTGGTTTATTGCGGCTGCTGAAGTGCTCGGGAGAGTCCAACTAATTTCTAAGTTAAATTCAAATCTCTCTGGTGCTGAAATTACAAGTAACTTCAGCACTTACAAATAAGTGGGTTGTTAGTTAGATGGATCATGATTGGTTAATATTAAATACTTTACATTGGTAAAACATTTAATTTATCCAATCATAAAATATAGTTTAGATCAGGTTCCAGTAACTTAAAGAGTAGAAGCTTGAATTTATGTTTTAATTTGTCCACTAGAGCCAAATTTTAGAAATTTAAATCGGAAAAACCAAAGGCCTTGGTTTTTTGGCTGTTTTTTAACAAAATAAGGTGCAAAAAGGGTTAGCATATCAATTTCTTTTTAACTTGACCAACCAAAAATAAAAATGTTGTCGGGTAAGCAAAAGAGCCAAAGATTACAGATTTATATAGCAATTCGATATGGGAAGTCGGAAACTTTACATGGGATTTCGGAAAAAATTTGTGTTGGCTTGTCTCATCTTCATCAGTTTTGGCTTGTTTTTACAACGAATTGGTCTTGAATTATTACCTCGTTTTTCTGATGCAAGTAAGTAATTAAATATCTGCTACATAGTTTCCAGATTCTTTTAGCGAAATCATCCTGAAGATTTTTTGTCCTCTTGTTTTAGGAAAAAGACTTCTAATTAACTCACGCTGAACTTTTTTGCGGTTTGAGTGTCTTCACGGTTTGACTTCTAATCATTTCAGATCATTTCATTTAATAAAAGAACATCAAATTCCACTAACGAACAGCAAAAAGCTGAAGGTCTCAAAAAGCGTTATCAATTTTTAATTTTGAGCGGCGATTTTTTCTTTTAGATTTTCAAGCGAACTCAAAAATTGACCTGCTAATCCAATTTTCTCAGCTTTATTTTTTGTCAAAAATCCAGAAAATGTTATGGCTTTGCTTTTTGACATACAGAAAGGGTGTTTTTCGAAAAAACAAGTCAGTACTTACGCTCGTTTTCACAGTCCCCTCACCTTTCCAGCCCGCACCGAGCGCGATCAATTATAATAGATTATATTGTCAATTTTAGTCAATTTTTTGTCATTTATAATCATGTAACCTACTCACATACACACAGACATCCACACACACCAACAACTAAGCATACAGACAAGACAGCCTGTGACATCTATCCTCCAGCCCACAAACACAACACCCACCCACCCAGGCACAAACAGACATAGACATACAAGCAAAACATTCACACTGATAGACATAGACACCCATGTGTGAGGGGCTACATATTTAGATGTCAATCAATTTAGTTGCTATCCTTTATTTACTTATCTCTGAGAGTTCTCATATTATAATTAAGTGTGAGTTTGGTACCTGCCTGTCAATCAGCCTAGAGCTGTCTAGCTGTTATGTGTTGACCCCTAGTTGAGTCACTTATTTATGCGAACTAGAAATCAGTTGAATTCAGTCTTTAACAATTAACGTTTTGACTAACCCTTGTCAAAACATTTTGACCACACAGGCACACACAGACATAGACATACAAGCAAAACGTATACACTGATAGACATAGACACCCATGCCCAAACAAAACAACAAACCCACATACGCAGACGCGTGCACAGACAAAGAAACCCCCTCCCACACATCCACATACAAACAAACACATATAGACACAGACACAGACACTCTCCCACAAACAAATGCACACACGCACACGCACACACCAGCCCAAACATACACATACATAAAAGCACCCATAAACACACTGAAATACGTAGAGACAAGCACACGTACACACACACAGACCCGTCAACACACATACAAACTCAACCACCGACATAAACACACACGTATACATATACTTACACACACAAACACATACAGACTACTGACAGACAGAGACATCCACACACAGACAGACTGTATTACACACCTAGAAACACATGCAGAAGGAAACATACAACCGAACACCGGCTCCTACCCACACACACACATAAATCCACACCCTCACACATAAAAACGCCAAAACACACATACACGCAACATAAAAAGACACCCTCACTCACATACTTACAACCACCTAAAAACACACAATGACAGACTTAAACATCCATACACACCCACACACGCACACACACACAGACAGAAACACACGCATACACAGAAAAACACAGACACAACCACACAAACATATACATACCTTTACACACACAAATACTCACAGACTGACAGACACTGACATCAACACCCAGACAGACAGTTTTACACTCACAAACATACACAGACCGAAACAGACAACCAAAACCAAACACACACGCACCCACCCCCTCATGCACGCACACACATACACACCCACACCCCCACACACATATCAATACGCCAATACACCCATACACACAAAACAGACAATGACACCCTCACCCACACCTTTACAAAAACCTTAAAACACAGACAGACGTAGACACCTACACACACTCTCAAGCAAACAAACACAAACAAACACAAACACACACACATACCAACACAAACCGACAGACAAACAGACAGACACAGACACACGCACACAGTTACACCCACACACCCTCACATGCACACACAAACACACTCATAAACACAGACACACTCACTGAAAGACATAGACACCCACACACACAGCCAGATATTGACACCAACTCACATAACCACACACAACCACATACACACACAACCATACCAACATACAATTACACGCACATATACGCATAGACTGACTGACACAAACATCCACACACAGACAGACAGATGGACAAACATACACAAACGCACATAAGAAATCACAGACAGCCATCCTCACAAACCCACCCCACAGATCAAGACAGACACACACACTGACAGACATCGATTTCCACAAACACAAAGACAGACACAGAAATCCACACACACACAAACACACACACACACACAGAGAGAGAGAGAGAGAGAGAGAGAGAGAGAGAACACAGAGAGAGAGAGAGAGAGAGAGAGAGAGGGAGAGAGAGAGAATGAAAAAATTTATCAAATGTTTCAGCAAAATTTGCCTGAAGAGTTTCATACAATTGGGTAACTTAAAGAGTAGAAGCTTGAATTTATGTTTTAATTTGTCCACTAGAGCCAAATTTTAGAAATTTAAATCGGAAAAACCAAAGGCCTTGGTTTTTTGGCCGTTTTTTAACAAAATAAGGTGCAAAAAGGGTTAGCATATCAATTTCTTTTTAACTTGACCAACCAAAAATAAAAATGTTGTCGGGTAAGCAAAAGAGCCAAAGATTACAGATTAATATAGCAATTCGATATGGGAAGTCGGAAACTTTACATGGGGTTTCGGAAAAAATTTGTGTTGGCTTGTCTCATCTTCATCAGTTTTGGCTTGTTTTTACAACGAATTGGTCTTGAATTATTACCTCGTTTTTCTGATGCAAGTAAGTAATTAAATATCTGCTACATAGTTTCCAGATTCTTTTAGCGAAATCATCCTGAAGATTTTTTGTCCTCTTGTTTTAGGAAAAAGACTTCTAATTAACTCACGCTGAACTTTTTTGCGGTTTGAGTGTCTTCACGGTTTGACTTCTAATCATTTCAGATCATTTCATTTAATAAAAGAACATCAAATTCCACTAACGAACAGCAAAAAGCTGAAGGTCTCAAAAAGCGTTATCAATTTTTAATTTTGAGCGGCGATTTTTTCTTTTAGATTTTCAAGCGAACTCAAAAATTGACCTGCTAATCCAATTTTCTCAGCTTTATTTTTTGTCAAAAATCCAGAAAATGTTATGGCTTTGCTTTTTGACATACAGAAAGGGTGTTTTTCGAAAAAACAAGTCAGTACTTACGCTCGTTTTCACAGTCCCCTCACCTTTCCAGCCCGCACCGAGCGCGATCAATTATAATAGATTATATTGTCAATTTTAGTCAATTTTTTGTCATTTATAATCATGTAACCTACTCACATACACACAGACATCCACACACACCAACAACTAAGCATACAGACAAGACAGCCTGTGACATCTATCCTCCAGCCCACAAACACAACACCCACCCACCCAGGCACAAACAGACATAGACATACAAGCAAAACATTCACACTGATAGACATAGACACCCATGTGTGAGGGGCTACATATTTAGATGTCAATCAATTTAGTTGCTATCCTTTATTTACTTATCTCTGAGAGTTCTCATATCATAATTAAGGGTGAGTTTGGTACCTGCCTGTCAATCAGCCTAGAGCTGTCTAGCTGTTATGTGTTGACCTCTAGTTCAGTCTCTTATTTATGCGAACTAGAAATCAGTTGAATTCAGTCTTTAACAACTAACGTTTTGACTAACCCTTGTTATGGCGCAGTCAGCGGATGTAGGGGAGAAAACCCCCTTGGAATTGTGGCATTCTGGCCTCCGAATCAAGCGGAACCACAACTCTTATGGGAGCACTGGAAACAGAGATTTCATTGGGCAATGGTGGCGAAACATGGACTAGTGTCGTCGGAATTTTTATTTCCATCAACATTAACTGATGCGCAGATTAATGATTTGGGTGAAATTGGTGGCAAACCAAGGGAAGAAGGTGAACGTACACTGATATCGAATCTGTACCTATGCCTGGGACACGAGGGACAGCGAGCCTTGCATAATCAGCATCCACACTTGAATATGGAAACACTACGATACCCATGATTTTTGGATACCTGTGTAGCTCTTTTCCAGAAAGAGCGAAACGAGACGTATGAGATGTACCAGATGTTGTCCAGGAAAAAAAAGAGGGAGAAAGCTTAGAATCGTTCTATGAAGAACTCAGCGGAATGGCGGCGAGATGCAATTTGGGTACCCAAGAGCGGAAAATGGTGAGAGACATATTTATATTCAATATGAGGAATAGGGACGCCCAGAACGAGCTGTGTCGGGAAACTAAGACTCCGGAGGAAGCATTAAGCATCGCAATGTCGTATGAAAGAGGATACAAGTACGCAAAGACTTACAAGGGCGTCGCATCCGGCTCCACGGGAACGGCCTATCCATCGCCAGGGGGTTCCCTGCAGATCAAAGCGGAACCAATCAGCAATAATCGTGGATCCTGGGAACGAGGAATGCCAAGGGGACGGGGCCAAAATCGGGGAGGAGGTCGAACACAAGAACGAATGCAAGAACGGAGATGTTACAATTGCGATCAACCGAACTTCACCCCAGAACACCGACAACGATGCCCAGCAAGAGCCGTCACATGCAATTTTTGCAAAAAGGTCGGGCACTTTGAGAGGACTTGTCGGGGAAAACGACATTCAAGGGGGGGACAACCGGTTGGACCAATCCAAAGGGATGAGCTATTTGAGGAAGAGGATACTCCCTCGGAGGACGTGGGGTCCCAAGTTGCGGCAAATTCAGTAGGTTTTGTTAAACGAGAACACCACAGCTGGTCATCAGAAAGTTCAGACGACTACCTGGTTATGGCAATTAGACGGAAGAAAGAAACATTATTGAATGTTGCCGGACCTAAGCTTAAAATATATATTAATGGACACCCGATGAACATCTGGATCGACAGCGGATCGCCAATATCCATATTAACACTGGACGACTTGAGGAAAACAGTGGGAAGAGCGAGAATCAATTTGAAATAAGATGACGTTGAAGATGACGAATTTCGGGACTACAGCAACAATCGGATCAAGATGTTGGGCAGAATGGAACTTGAGTTAGCATCCAACGGCTGGAAGACGAAGGCAGTAGTCCGAGTCATTGGGGGGACCAGACCATACGTGGGACGTGACTTGAATGGGAAACTCGGACTCCAGTTGATGCAAGCAGATCCAAGGGAGGAAGTGATGAATATCCAGGGGACGGAAGACAGTTCATGTGAGAAGGAGCACGTCGGAGAATCGGAGGATGAGCAGATGGACCAATGGCAACTATACTTCAGTAAGCTATTCCCAAAACTTTTTACTAGAATCGGAAAAATTAGAAACTATGGTTCAAGCTGAATTTTTCAAAAATCTTGTACCAGTGCAGCAGAAGGGACGGAGAGTGCCGGTAACGCTCCAAGAAAAGATAGACAAGGAGATTGATAAGCTATTAACCCAGGGACATATAGAAAAGTTGAAAGAATATTCGGATCGATATTTTGTTTCTCCGATCGTCATCGCCGTAAAAAAAGACGGTTCCGTGAAATTAGCGTTGGAATCTCAAGAGCTTAATAAACAAGTTCATAGAAACAAATACTAAATGCCAAACATAGAAGAACTTGTAGATACAATAGGACAATTTATTTCCGAGAAAAAACAAGGGGAGTTGTATTTTACCACGATGGATCTAACGTACGCGTATGCGCAACTACAACCTAGTGAGGAAACAAGCGTACACTGCATTTTTTCTTTGATGGGTGGACGGTCGACAGGAACATAACGATTCCGGACAGGATTTTACGGGCTAATGCCGGCAGAGATCAAATGGGTAATGGACTCAATTTTGAACGAATTCCCACAAGCGAACGCGTTTATTGATTATTTTTTGGTTACAACCAATGGAACGGAAGTGGAACATATCACCTTGGTTGAAAAGATCCTCAGGAAACTAAATCGCGAAAACATCTCGCTGAAATTACCAAAATGCGAGTTTGCGAAACGAGAATGTGAGTGGCTCGGTCATCGTAAAACCGAAACGGGGGTAACGCCTCTTAAACGTAAAACATCACCGATTGACGCATTTGACTTTGTAATAGAACACAAACCAGGCGCCATAATCGGAATAGCGGATTTCTTGTCAAGACACCCTAGCGAACCCCCTAAACCGATAAGTCAATATAATAACTTGTTCACCAATGCAAAAATCGCTTCAATTAGAAAAAACCTTGGTTTCACAAATGATTTAAAATCCCTTGGTAAACGAAATCATCAGGACACTAAAAGAACTGGTTCTAAACAGTCTAGACAGTTCTCATCCAATCAAAATCGAGAACGGAAAACATGCTTACAAACAGCGACGGTTGAGGGCGGAAAGTCATGCGTGAAAACACCGACCAATAGAAAACGATCCCTTTGCATAACGCTTAAATCAAAAAAGTCCAAGGGACATTCAGTGTACTCTATAAATCGTTCCCTGGAAGAAGGTTAAATCGGCCTAAATCAAATAATTCAAACAAAATGGATATCGATTCGACTTGTTCTTTCCCAGTGATTGAAATTGATTCTCAAACTAACTCTCCGAATAGACTACACTCTCAGATCAAATCTCCGCTTAGATTAGATGAAAACCTATTGAGTAGCGATGAAATAGCTGTTATTAACCGTGAAATTGTTGCCAATACAAAAAATACACGAGATTCAAAGATTAACACAGTACTTTCTATCCCCTCGAAGTTCCCAGGCGAGCCGTTAAACCTAATCAGCAAATTATGTCTATCATTCCCCGTGATTCCCCATCATTCCCCAAAGTTATCAAGAAATCCCAAGCGTTACCAGAACTATTTACTTTGGAATTTGTTGCCTCGAACATACCGGCGGATGTGAATTTACTACGAGTTAAAGAAGCATTGGAGAAGAAGTTTAAAGGAAGAACTACTGAAGATCGGGAAGTACTGGGACCAATACACAAACAATTTGTCACTACGAGATGATTGTGTTTGGCTAGATGGACGGCTGGTCATTCCCTTGCCATTACAAGTCCCAATTGAATCGAGGATACATTATTACCATCATGGTAAAAGAAACATGTATGAAGCAGCGCGTGACGTTTGGTATCCCTACATGTACCGCAGTTTGGCAGCGAAGGCCACGTACTTTCAGCAATGCACGGACGCGGGTAAGAACCTAAAAACGTTATTACCCAAGGGAGACGTGGGGAAGGTCCCTAAACCAAGGGAACCGAATGAATGTATACAGTTGGATTTCTGGGGGCCAATAAGCTATTTGAATGAAAGTAAGAAATATGTCTTAGTTGCTACGGACCGTTTTTTGAGGTGGCCATCAGCGATGGTTACTACCACCAACACTTCAGATAAAATTTTAAAATTTCTCGATAAATACATAACTCAACATGGAGTACCTCGGAAAATCCACGTCGATCAGGGATCATGTTTTACATCTAATAAGTTTAAAAGCTTCTGTAACAGCGAAGGCATCGAGCTAGTGTCCTCCCCAGTAAACGATCATCGGGGAATTTTATCCTCACTTATGCATCTGAAAAAGAACATAAGTCTTTAGAATCTATGGTCGATAAAGCGCTAGGCGCGTTACGATTTTCCAAAAGTGCAACGACTAAATTAACACCTTTTGAAGCTCACCACGGCCGGGAGGCGAACACCGTTTTACGCAACCGTACGAAAAAACCTAGTTTGAAAAATCTGAATTGGAAGAACGTCTTAAAACAAAATGTTTGTGTTTAGACAAAAATGATCCTGAAATGAGCAAAATAGCATTCCCACAGCACCCAAACTGGGAGAAAAGGTCGGATTTGACGTACGCTCCAGCTCTAAGAAAGTTAACGATCATTCTTGATAGCGACCAGCAATTGGACACGTGCCCAGGGGAGGTATCGGGGGTTGACCCGAAAATCCAAGGGAGTGGAGGCGCAGGCCCTAAAATCCAAGGGAGTGGAGGCGCAGGCGATCTGTATCAGCGCACCACCAGCAAGACCTTGAATCGGTATAAACTTTTAAAATCTAATGTAATCTCCGAGTCTAAACATACTATCAAGCTAAAAAACGGATCTGTTGTTAGGAAAAGTGCAGTGGCAGTAAAGCCAAAACCCACCCTTCCCATAAAACGGAAGCTGGCCACGCTCAAGGAAATGTTATCGAGTTCGAAGAAGGGGGCAATCGAGAGCCCGAAATAAAAGAGGCCAAAGGCTAAGTAGCAAGAACTTGTAGACATCTTTCAGTCTGACAGTTCAGATAGTGAGGATTACCAGCCACTCAATAGCATACCAGCACGATTACCAGTTGAAGTGTTAGCGAGACACGAAGCAATTGCGGCGGGACAAGGCCCAAGCGGTAGTACAGAAGTAGTAGAACACGGAGCGGGAGCAAGAGCGAAGCCTAAAGTGACGAAAGCGAAGCGAGGAAAAGGGGGTCAAGAGAAACGTGGAAAGGGAAGTCAGAACCGACCGGCGCTAGTTGCGAGAGAATGCCTTGTGAACAGCAGCCAAGAGGAAGACGTCGAATCTGGCAGTCAAAGTGAAAGCTCGGGAACCAGAAAAAGTACCAGAAGAAGGAAGCCACTAGATAAAATGGGAGGAGTCATGATTGACAATATCCAAGGGGCTGAGCAGAAAGGAAAACATCCAGGGGATGAAAACAAGTGAACCTTAACTTGAAACTCCTTTCAAAACTCGTTACCCAGGGAGAGGGATGGCCATAAGCCTAAAACTCAAGTTTGTTGTTGATGTGCTAGTTGCGGCGGCATGTTGTATGTTATTAATTATTATATTAAACTTAAATTATTATGTATTTAAATTTTACATGCGTACGGAAATGTGAGGGGCTACATATTTAGATGTCAATCAATTTAGTTGCTATCCTTTATTTACTTATCTCTGAGAATTCTCATATTATAATTAAGTGTGAGTTTGGTACCTGCCTGTCAATCAGCCTAGAGCTGTCTAGCTGTTATGTGTTGACCCCTAGTTGAGTCACTTATTTATGCGAACTAGAAATCAGTTGAATTCAGTCTTTAACAATTAACGTTTTGACTAACCCTTGTCAAAACATTTTGACCACACAGGCACACACAGACATAGACATACAAGCAAAACGTATACACTGATAGACATAGACACCCATGCCCAAACAAAACAACAAACCCACATACGCACACGCGTGCACAGACAAAGAAACCCCCTCCCACACATCCACATACAAACAAACACATATAGACACAGACACAGACACTCTCCCACAAACAAATGCACACACGCACACGCACACACCAGCCCAAACATACACATACATAAAAGCACCCATAAACACACTGAAATACGTAGAGACAAGCACACGTACACACACACAGACCCGTCAACACACATACAAACTCAACCACCGACATAAACACACACATATACATATACTTACACACACAAACACATACAGACTACTGACAGACAGAGACATCCACACACAGACAGACTGTATTACACACCTAGAAACACATGCAGAAGGAAACATACAACCGAACACCGGCTCCTACCCACACACCCACATAAATCCACACCCTCACACATAAAAACGCCAAAACACACATACACGCAACATAAAAAGACACCCTCACTCACATACTTACAACCACCTAAAAACACACAATGACAGACTTAAACATCCATACACACCCACACACGCACACACACACAGACAGAAACACACGCATACACAGAAAAACACAGACACAACCACACAAACATATACATACCTTTACACACACAAATACTCACAGACTGACAGACACTGACATCAACACCCAGACAGACAGTTTTACACTCACAAACATACACAGACCGAAACAGACAACCAAAACCAAACACACACGCACCCACCCCCTCATGCACGCACACACATACACACCCACACCCCCACACACATATCAATACGCCAATACACCCATACACACAAAACAGACAATGACACCCTCACCCACACCTTTACAAAAACCTTAAAACACAGACAGACATAGACACCTACACACACTCTCAAGCAAACAAACACAAACAAACACAAACACACACACATACCAACACAAACCGACAGAAAAACAGACAGACACAGACACACGCACACAGTTACACCCACACACCCTCACATGCACACACAAACACACTCATAAACACAGACACACTCACTGAAAGACATAGACACCCACACACACAGCCAGATATTGACACCAACTCACATAACCACACACAACCACATACACACACAACCATACCAACATACAATTACACGCACATATACGCATAGACTGACTGAAACAAACATCCACACACAGACAGACAGATGGACAAACATACACAAACGCACATAAGAAATCACAGACAGCCATCCTCACAAACCCACCCCACAGATCAAGACAGACACACACACTGACAGACATCGATTTCCACAAACACAAAGACAGACACAGAAATCCACACACACACAAACACACACACACACACACACACACAGAGAGAGAGAGAGAGAGAGAGAGAGAGAGAGAGAGAACACACAGAGAGAGAGAGAGAGAGAGAGGTAGAGAGAGAGGGAGAGAGAGAGAGAGATTTATATACACAAAAAAACCCACCCAATCACTCCCACACTACGAAAAAAACCCATAGGCACAGACACACACAGGCAAACTTAGAAAAACGTAGACACCCTCACACATTTTTTGACACAGAGATCCACAAACAAACAGGTACACACTAATACACCCACAAACAAAGACACACACACACTCAACAAACAGGAACACATACACCAACAAAAACACAGACCGACACACAGAAGGACACAACATACGCACACACACACACACACACACACACACCACTCTCACAACACACAAAAAAAACACATAGATATCCACACACAGAGGCAAATTCATACACACTGACAGACATAAACACACATGCCCATACAAAAACCCCCTCATACAGACAGAGACACCCCCAAACACACACACTACAGACACAGACACACTCTGACACACACCTACATACAAACAAACACAGAAAACACCGGCCCTTACACACCCATACACACATACACACTGATAGATGTAGACATCAACATACACAGACTGACATACACCAACTGACATACAGATACACGCGCAAATATACACAAAAAGACACACCCACACACACATACACACGTACAAACACAATCAGACAGACACACACAAACAGACACACGCAGAGACATGCACTCACACAATTACAAATTTCCCACAAGCTTAAGCACACACAAACAAACACAAACATACACACACACACACACAAAACACACACACACACACCCAGGTAATCACTCACACATTCTACACAAACACACCCATAATCACTTAGCTAAACAGACACTGCCCCACACACACTCATTTGAAAACAAACACAGACAGACACACCCACCCACCCTCAGATACACACGCAAACAACACTCATGAACACGGACATACTCACTGACAGACACACACACACAAACACACACACACCCACAAACAGACACACAAAAATTTACATTCACAATTACGCATAAACTGACAGACCTGGACATCCAATCTCAGACAGACAGATGGCTATACAGACACACAAACACGCAAACAGAAAATCACAGGCACCCACCCTCACATACTCACACAAGCACACTCATAAATACAGACACACTCACTGACAGAAATAGACGCCCAGACACACATAGACAGACACAGACACGAAGAAACATCCACACACACAACCACAGATGCACCCATACACATATACACTTACACATACAAACACACATAATGACATACACAGACATCCACACCCACACACACACAATCACACAGAAAACCACACGCTCCCACACATACACACCCTACCACACACACTAACACATCCACACAAACTCAATCACCCATTCACTCCCACACACCAAAAAACAAACTCGTACAAACAGTCACAAACACACGCATTGACAGACGTGGACACCCACACACAGACACAGACAGCTGCAGATACAAACACCCATGCACAGATACACGCAGTCGCTCTCACACGCCTACACACCCACAAACAAAGACACGCACACACACGCTCCCTCACTCCTACAGGAACACGATACCACCACACGCACAACACACACACACACAAACACACACACACAAACACGCACACATTCATATAAACACGCTCACATACACTCACAAACAGAGAGAAAGACACAGACACCCACTCACACACAGATCAAGGACATCCTTAGACAGTCGCCCGCACACTTTTACACATGCACAAACAAACACACGCGCTCAATCACCTTGGAAACAATACACCAACACAGACACATACCATACACAGACAGAATCAATCATACTCCCACACCCACACAGACACTCACAATCACAACAAACGCACCCACACTTACATACACACATACACGAACAAACACATACTATCACAGACAGAACCACACACGCAAATTCATACATTTAGACACCCGCAAACACACACAGACTGACAGACAGAGACATCCACACACAACAGACGGCATTAAACACATACACACACAGCACAGACAGACACAGAGAACCTAACACACGAACACCTAACCACCCACGCACACACACCACAGCCACCCACACACACCCGCTAACACACACACACACACACACACACACACACACACTCACACTCACACCCACCCATATGCACTCACTCACATACACTCGCTAATAGAGAGAAAGACAAATACATCCACCCACACAAGAGACAAGGACACTCATACACAGTCAGCTACATACACCCAGACACAGACAGACACATTCGCCCGCACAAACTTACCCATGCACAAATAAACACGCCTACTCAATCACATAGAAACAAATACACTAACACAGACACACACACATACATAGACAGACTCAGAAATACTCCAACACACACACACACACACACACACACACACACACACACACATCCACACTCACGACAAACGCACCCACACACGCATATACATACCTTTACACACACAAATACTCACAGACTGACAGACACTGACATCAACACCCAGACAGACAGTATTACATACGCGCAAACACACACAGAGACTGAGGGACAGTGACAACCACACCGAAACACACAGAGTTATAGACACAAAAACACACACAGACAGACACAGACAACCCAACACAAGAACACCAAACGCACACACCAACTAACACCCCAACACACACAGACGCCCAGCCCTTCAATCCCTCACAACACACATCCATACACACAGACAGAAACAGAGACTGCCTCACAGGCTTCCACATGCAAACAAACTCAGACAGACGCACACACCCACCCAAACACACACAGACACAGACACCAACACACACCCACGCACACACAATCACATATGCAACCATACACACATTTACTTACACACAAACTCACAGACTGACAGACACACAGATCCACTCACACATACACACAAACACACCCACCCAACCGCTCCCATACACTACAAAAACACACCACACCCATATACGCAGACAAAAACACGCGCACACATCGACAGACGTGGACACCCACACACACACACACACCACACACACACACACACACACTTACACACACACACACACACACACACACAGACAGACACAGTCGCCCTCACACAGTTACACATCCACAAACAAATACACACTCAATCACACAGGATCACATACATCAACACAGACACAGACACACGCAGACATGCTCCCACACACACATTCACACAAACAACAAACACTTACACATATGTACACTAACACCCATCTACAGACACAGTCACATACAATTACAAACAGAGAGAAAAATTCAGACACACACACACACACACACACGCACAAACACAAACACACACCCACAGACATATGCACCCATACATAGACAGACAGACAGACACACACACACACACACACACACACACACACACACACAGGTAAACACAGGTATCCAACCAAACACACACACCACACACACACACACACACACACACACAGAGAGAGAGAGAGAGAGAGAGAGAGAGAGAGAGACAGACACTTAAACACAGACAGACCCCGACACACCAAAACATCCACAAACCCATACAGAAAAACACTTAGACAGACACAAACATCCACCCACTGAACCAGCCCACCCACACACACACGCGTTAACACAGACGCACGCTTACACACATAAACACACTCACGCAGTCTCACAGACACAAAAACAGTCAATTACACAAGCACACACCCACACTGACAGACTTAGACGCTCACACACATATAAACACAGAAATCCATACACACACAGAGGCAAGACAGCAACACACACACAAACACACCCACATATATACACACATACAGACATACACACTCACAGGTAGTCTCGCAGACACAAAAACAGTCAAACACACAACCACGCACCCATTTACCCTCTCGCACTCACACTGACAGACAAAGGCGCCCACACCACTTAAACACAGACATCCATACACACTCAGCGACAGAACAGCATCACACACCCAAGCACACCCACACACATACACACACTAATCCGCAGTCTCGCAGACACCATAACAGTCAAACACACAACCACACACCCATTTACCCACACACACACACACACACACACACACTGACAGACAGAGACGCCCAAACAGATATAAACACAGATATCTACACCTATACAGAGACAAGACAGCAACGCACACAAAAACACAGAAAAACACACCCACACATATACACACATACACATACACTCAAAACCACATACATCATGCACACACACGTACTCATACAATCAGTGAGAAACATTGAAACTCAAACATACTGACAGACCTAAAGTGATAGACACAGACAACCATACACACAGAGAGACTTAGACACCATCATACACAAACACGCACACATACACACAAACACACATACTAATGCACACACACAAACACACATACACACACTCACACACACTCACACACCATGCATACACACAAACGCAGCGCAGACACACACACACACACAATTACACATATAAACCCACGCACACACATATAGAAACAGGCATCTCCGCATACACCTACAAACTCAGACTGACAAAGACACCCAACCAATCGTTGACACTCACTCTCTCACACACACACCCAGACATAAGCACAAGCTGAGATATATCAAAAAATAAACATACAGCGACACTGTCACAATTACACACACACACACACACACACACACACACACAGAAACACGCAAACACACACGCACATATGAAC
>NW_026970890.1:0-14000 GCF_963678635.1 Symsagittifera roscoffensis
ACGCAAAAAAAATCAAAGGAAAGATACAAAACAAAGATTGAAGGCAGCCAGACAATCAGACCAAAACTTGTTGGAAATTCGAAGCCGCTCCAGGATTCAATTGATGAGTTTGACGATTTTCAGTCAACGGTTTGGAAACACCTGCCACAAAAACTACAATCGCTTCGATACCACAGCAAAAACTGCGAGGTCATCATAGAATTAAAACGAGCAAGGAGCTCCTCGCAAGGAGATCAAAACTTAGAAACAAGAATAGATTGTGATGCCTCAGCTTTTGGATTGGGATCGCAATCTCGTATGCTTCAAGCTTCTTACAGAATACTCAGAAAAATATTCAACTAATGAGTTCGAATTTTCAGGGGTATTTTGGGCTGTAGAGCACCCTAATTACGTTTATGTGGTTAAACTGTTCACCATCATCACTGATCACTGAGCCCTGATGAGCGCACTCATTGCATCAGAGAAAACAAAAACGGTTCAATCAAGGCATACTAGATGGATTTACCGCTTTTTGCTTTCCAATTTTGACATTTTGCGGGATTAAATAAAGGACTATTTGATTAGATCTCACGCAACCGAAACAGCCCGGCGCTACCAGCATTCAATTTTGATGAGGAAGTTGTGGTTGCTAAATTATCCACTTTCTTTTGAAATTTCAAAGCTTGAGAATTTAGATTGCTTAGTGCTTGTTGTTAATTGATTATCCATTAGGAGACGAAAATGGGAAAAAAGTTAGTTTGAAGAAGGTAGAGAACAAGCTAAAAGTCTGAAACTTATCAGAGGAAAAACATCACTGTGAAATAGATAACGTGATAGAATCAAACCAGGAAGTTCAACTGGACTTCTGGTGGCCCATGCCTGATAAACTAAATAATAACATGTATATATTGGTAGCACTAGGCCGGGTTTCCAAGTATTGCAACGCAAAGGTAGTTACAAACACCATAGCGACCACATAAACCATGTTTATGCAACAAAAGACAATGAACAACGAGGTTTCGCTGAAAATTAGGTGCCATCAAGCACAAACGTTTTGGTCTAAAAAGTTTCAGCTGTACTGCAAAACTCAACATCATTAAACTTCTATTTGCACCATAGACGACCATAGGCAATAGGTTTGATAGACTGCCTGATCCAAACATCACAAATTAGGCATGGGGTAATAAAGTTGACCCAGGAATCAACCGTATGAACTATCATCAGATGTGGCGGAAATGATAAAACCCTATTAATAGCCCTACTTGCAAGAAAAAATATCTTCGCTCGATATACTCATGGGACACGACACGCCCAAATACGACACTATAAAACGCCCAAGCACGACACTATCAAAGCAAGCAACAACACATAACAAAAAAAACCGTAGCTAGCACAATGTAAAACTAAGTACGATTTCAAACAAACATGAGCAAAAGAGACAGCCACTGACGCTGGAAAGGATTCACGACCAAGACTGCTGGTTGGATAACGAGTTCATCATCAGCCGCCGTGTACACAGGGAGAAAACTCCGGAGATCACGAATCTGGGAACCGAACAGACCGTAGAACAAGGTTCGGCTACTATGATACTCAGGTCCTCCATACAACTCAGAAATTAAGGGACAAAACACAACCCCAGATAAACATAATCAGAGAAAGCCTTAAAAAAATAGCTAGGAAAATAGTGAGAACATCACGAAAAATCAAGGAGCCCAGAATAATCCAACAAAAAGTGCAAAACAAATGATGGAAAAGACTTAACATACACACCGCACACCTATTTGTTAGAATTATTCGGAAAACAGCACAGACTGCTTCGAAACAGTCCCAAACCAAACCCAAAAATTTACATGAAGTGTTGCTCCACAAGAAAACTGGACTTTGTATTGTACAATCCGCAAGACACAAAAAAGCTGCCATTTTAAAAATAGAGAACCCAGAAGCACCAAATCAGAGGGCCATTTCGAAAAGAAAAGTTTACAAAGAAACAACCTCGAGGAACCAAAAAGCAGCAATTGCAGACAACCAGCCGAATTCCCAGTAGCAATCTGGGAAAACCAGCCGAAAAAAGGAACCAACAAGAGATTCGCGAAAACAAGACGACATGGCAGGTGAACAACAGGGATCGCCTTCAGTATGCCACGATGGATTATAATGGATTTTTATTTTAAAAGAATCGAATATAATGGATTATTTTGGCAAAAATAATCGATTTCAGTGACCAAAATAATGAATTATAATCGATTATAATGGATTATAATGGATTTTTATTTTTCAAAAAAATCGATTTTAATGACCACATAATCGATTATGTGGTCTAAATTTGCCACAATAATGGATTGCAATGGATTATAATGGATTATAATGACAACATTTCAGACAACTTTTTTCCAATATAATCAAATATTATCCATGGAGCTCCGGTGCGGGAAGCAACTGCACTAAACAGGAAATGCAATAACTTTGAAAAAAAAGTTGTATATTTCATGACTAACCTCTCGAAAAAATCCATAACAATCGATTATAATTGATTATAATGGATTATTTTGCCTCGAAAGCAAGTTTCATTTTCTTTCAAAAATAGTCGATTATAATCGATTATATTCGGGTTTTATTGATTAGAAAAATAGCTTCATTATAATCCATTTTTAATCGATCATAAACGATTATTATCGAAGTTTATTGAGACAGACCACTAAAATTCAATATAATCGATTATTATCCATGGAACTCCGGTGCGGGTTGCCTTTAAAAAACGGAGCAAAAAACTGTTTCCATTTGCTTACAAAAAACAACCGAAATCTGGCTCTTTTTCAATCCCCCCTTTCAAATCAATTTTGAAAAGCTTATTTAACGTTGTCATAATGCAATTAAATTTGGCGTGGTGAAAAAATTGACAACCGTGAACAGATTTGTTCTTCAGGCTTTACAGCGTAACATCACGCATTTCGCCGTAATAACACGTAAAACAAACATAAAACTCGGTATTTTGAATGGGGGGAACTGCAAAAGCGCCTAAGGGTGGACAGGACAAATCAAAACAAATAACAAGCTAAGACGTTTTAAGAAAAAAAATACGTTTGACGGATGCTACGCTAGGTATCATAAAAATACCGTTTGATGTTTTGTGTAACCTTAATGGACATGGAATTGTTTGGGTGGGGGAAAAGAGTATTTGTTTTTATTCATTCAAAAAAAGCACAATAAAATGTCTCCCCAACCTGCGAGTTTTTACAAGTATTTTTTGTTCATATGTCCAAGTACAAAAATTTGCATACGCACTAATTAGGCCATGAAAAACTTCTCGTTATACCAAAAAAAAATGATTGTTAATTGCGGCCGAGGGGAAATCAATGAAATCAAAGCTGAATTCTAAGTGGTTTTTTTCTTTTTCCACAAATTTGACTGCTAATGATCCTAACTTTTGATGCTGTCTGGAGAAACAATCAGCACGTGCAAAGGAAAAATCCGATGCGAGTACAAAGAAGTCGTTTTCAGTACACGATATGACAAGTGTTCACTTCGAATGATATGGTTGACGCAACCAAGTGTCGAATAAACGGAACCAATTGTTAGACTACCCTTATGGAAGACCCTAAAGAAGGGTCGAGAGTATCTGCGGGGTCGAAGGGATCAAAGGAAGAAGTTGAGAAAAGCAAGCAAGGGAAATTGCGATCACTCGAACCTTCAGATTTATCGAACACTTTTAGAAATTTGTGATAAATTTCCTTTCATATGGATTCAAATAACGGCTCTTTTTCCTTGTCCCCAACCCCCCCCCCCCCACCTCACTCAAACATGAATTTTATGGTCTAACGATTGATTTTACAAGGTTAATTATGAAAACCAAACATGCTTGTTATGGCCTAATGAGTTCGCATTCCAATTTTCACGACAATCGGACAAAGTGAACAGTAACTTCAATTATAAAAATTTGCAGGTGGGAGGAGGGGGAAAGGAAAAAGAGCCCAAATAACCTACCTCTCGTAGACTGATGATCCGCAAAATTTGCCATTCAAAAACAGTAATTTTTGGGTAAGAGAAGTTTAGGCTCTTTTCCAGTTCCCCCTTTCAAAATACCGAGTTTTATGTATTTTGCGTTATTACGGCTAAAAATTTGATGTTACGCTGTAAAGTATGAAGAACAAATCTGTTCACAGTTGTCGATTTGTTCACCACACCAAAATTCATTGCATTATGACAACGTTAATTAAGCTTTTAAAAATTGAATTTGAAAGGGGGGAACTGGAAAAGAGCCGAAGTTTATTGTTCCGACTTTCGATACAAAAGTAACGGAATATTTCTGCTCGGGGTGGGTTTTTTTTCTTCAGACAAATTTCGACTTTTTAACTGGCCATTTTTGACGGTTTTTTTTATATCATTCAAAAGGTATTGTTGTCTTGAGCTCAAATTTTAAAAAATATCACACCTTTGATAATCTTTTGTAAAGTTTCGGGGGTTTAATGATTGCCAATTTGGCCAATTTCCCGGGTTGACCTCCATAGACCAAAAATGCTAATCATACAATTCCATAAACTAAGTCTATGAAAAAACACTAATCATACAAGTTTCAAATTTTTCTAAAATGGTGTCGTCGAATTTTCGAGAAACTTTTCTCATATTTGGCATAAAATTCGGTGGATCGTACTAAAAAAAAAGAAAAACTTTTGTCAAAAAATGCTAATCATACAATTTCCATATATGGGAAATGTATGACTAGCATTTTTTTGATGGATACGACACAAAATTTTTCAGTTATTTTGAAATTGCCCCAAATTTTTTTTGTGTTTTTTTTTCAACAGCAAATTGATTTTCGGGCTCTTCCCCCCCCCCCCCCCCCCCACCTCCTGACGCCAGTTTCAACTTATTAGTGTAACGAGTGGTTTTACGAGGTTGAGTATGAAGATCAAATATGTTTGTCGTGGCCTTATCAGTCTGTATGTCAATTTTCATAACAATCGGGCAATGTGGTCAACAAATTTACATGTAAAAATTTACAGGTGGGGGAAAAAGAAAAAGAGCCGATTTTCGTACTCAAACAAACATTTTTTGAAAAAAAAAATTTTGCATGCAAAATTGAAGTTTTTTTGTGTATAAGGTAGTTCTGGATATACTAATATTTTCTCTTCATAATTTTTTTTTGAAAACGCTGAAAAGTCCTCTTTCTTTTGTATGACGTGTTTTTGTATGCCTTGATCAAAGTCTGGTAATTTAAAAATTCAATTTTTAGAAAAAATCACCTTTGAAAATTTTTGCCAAAATTTAAAAGTTCGTTACTTTCGTTATATTTTTTGTGTGAGACAGAAGTAAAACATGCGTGAGACTACGTTTGAGTAACCAAGGTTTATGTCATTTGTGTTTGGTTACGAACACAATCAAAAACTTCTGAGAAATTAAAATGTAAAAATCAATTTTTCAGTTTATGGAAAAATGATGGTCATACAATTTCCATATATGAAAAATACTAATCATAGACCTTTCGGCTCTTTTCCAGTCCCCCCCCCTTTTTAAAACACCGAGTTTTAATTTGTTTTACGTGTTATTATGGCTAAATGCGCGATGTTACGAAGTAAAGTATGAAGAACAAATCTGTTCACAGTTGTCGATTTGCTCACCACGCCAAACTTCATTGCATTATAACAACGTTAATTAAGCTTTTCAAAATTGAATTTGAAAGGGGGGGGGGAACTGGAAAAGAGCCGACCTTTCATGCAATTTTCTGAAATTATGGAATTGCATGAAAAGTGCATGATTAGCATTTTTTCAAATATGAAAATTGTATGACTAGCATTTTTGGCCAACCCGGGTTGGGACAATTAACGCGCGATATATTTCGCGCTATTAACGCGTAAGCGGAGATTTAATCTGGGCTCTTTTCCAGTTTCCCCCCCACCTTTCAAATTCAATTTTGAAAAGCTTATTTAACGTTGTCATAATGAAATGAAACTTGGCGTGGTGAACAAATCGATAATTCTGAACAGATTTGTTCTTCATACTTAACAGCGTAACATCACTCATTTAGCCGTAATAACACGTAAAACAAACATAAAACTCGGTAACTTGAAAGGGGGGGGGGGACTGGAAAAGAGCCTTAATCTGTCCTAGAAATCATTCCAATTTGGTTGGAAGAAGCGAAATCTATACTTTTGTACCTTATTCGGCATGTGGGGGGATGCCTTTCATAAAAAGTTTCAAATTTTAGTTAAAAAAATTTTAAAATTTTTTAAATTTTATTACATTTTATTTTTATAGGATATTACTGCTCCTTAAACATTAAAAGGCAGTCGGAACATTCAGGGCTTCGCCCTGATACGAACAGTCTTGTTTTTTTTTCATTTAAATTTGATACTTGAACTGATACCAAAAAACTTAGAACTCTAGCTAGTTTAACATCATAGTCCCCAGCAAGTTTTAGTTTTCCCATAAAAACATGGGGTGTTTCCCAGAATATTTCCTCTAGCAATTATAGCCCCCATCAAAATCGGGATCTTTTCCAGTTCTCTCTCTTTGATTTTTTCTGAAATTCGAAATGAAAAGGCCAGTTTAAAATGAATAATTATGTTCAAACTAATAATGAAACATGAAAGCGTGATTAAGTGAATGGACAGCTTTGAACAACAGTTTTACTTGCAATACTTCCAAATGAAAATTTTCTAAACAACTTTATATCGTAAATTTCTGAAGGAAAATGGAAAAAATCCAAAAATCACAATGTACGGGGCTATAATTTTTTGTTACTGGGCCATAAGACCCCAAAAGCACTGGTAGGGTAGAGTTGTTACTAATCGGCTCCTATATTGAGTAAGAAGTAAAAGTAGCAATTTCTCCCAAATGTAGAAAATGAGGAAGGAATGGACGATGTGCCCATACAAGATGGCGAGGGATCTCCGGCAGAGGAAAACAACAAAGATGATGTGCCACATAAGTATGTATCTTAATCTGATTCTTAATGAAGTTGGGCTAACGGCTCTTTTCCAGTTCCCCCTTTGATTTTTTTCTGGGGGCAGGTTTATAATATTCAGCCGTCTAATTTAACCTTCTAAAGCTACGATTTACGCTATGAAATCGATGCTTGTTTGAAGTGGAAGGAGGTTTGGAAAGAACCAAACGACTATGTTTTTACAGTTTTTATGCATGTTTTATGGGTAAATGCGTAAATGAAACTCCGGCTGTTAAATTGAAAAAAAAAAACCAAAACAAAACTATTTTTTTCATTTTTTTCCCGATTGGTTCGCAATTTTTTTAAATTGGCTTTAAAGTGCAGTCAGAACATCCAGGTTCTCGCTCTGATGTACGATTTAAGATTTTTTCTTCAGTTTTCGTTCAATTTTCAAGCGAAACTTTTTTAAGTTGGACTTTATGTACAATCGCAACACTGAAGGCTTCGACTTGATTTAGGAGAAGTTTTGTTTCGCTCTGAAATGGCGACACTACATGTGGGAAAAAGTGATCGATACATGATAAGCTGAAAAAATTTGGGAGTCTTCGGTTCGAATTTTAAATCTCAGTAGCGCACGAAAGGATCAATCTCTTTTGACCCCTCAATTCTGGTTGTTGAAAGCTACCAAAGATTTTTTCTTGTTTTTTTTCTTGTTGTTCCGACTTTCGATACGAAAGTAACGGAATATTTGTGCTCGGGGTGGGTTTTTTTTTCTTCAGACAAATTTCGACTTTTCAACTAGCCATTTTTGACGGAATTTTTTTATATCATTCGAAAGGTATTGTTGTCCTGAGCTCAAATTTGAAAAGATATTTTACCTGTGATCATTTTTCGTAAAGTTATGGGGGTTTAAAGATTGCCATTTCGGCCAATTTGGGACAATTAACGCGCGATATATTTCGCGCTATTAACGCGTAAGCGGAGAGTTAATCCGTCTTAGAAATCGTTCCAAATTGGTTAAAAGATGCTTATTCGCCATAATTTACAAGAAAGTTTTATTATACTACGATAAAATCAATTCAGCTTTTCAAATTTTTGTAATTGAAAAAAAAAAGTGGACAAAATCTGTTTTTTTGAAGAAAAAAAATTAGAAAAAAAATTAACAGTTTTTAATCGGCTGCCGTTTTCTACTTAAATCAATTCTTACTTAAAAGTTTTTACTTAGGAGTTGAGCACCTAGATCCACTGGAGAAAAAAAAAGACGCAATTAGAGACATTAAAAACAAAAAATGAGAGATATTGAGAGATATTGAGAGAAATAAAGTGTTTACTGCTATTTTAGTTTTTGCTCCTAGATATTGATATTCCTAGTTTTTATCAAATTAAGTCTCGAAAAATTTAACAAATTTAAAAAACAACTGGAATAAGCTCGTTTTTAAAGCTCTTATTATAACAATATCAGAATTTTTGCATAATTTTCTAACCCGAGCAAAAAAAACGTGATGTGAAGTTTCATCTCTCATAGAATCAAAAGAAAATTTTCAATTCTTACTTTTTTTCCGGATCAAAATCTACGATATTTTTCAAGTATATTTTTAGTCTGGGCTCTTTTTGGTTTCTTCTTCTAGTAAAAAAACGAAAAATTTTTGAAATATTTAGTTCTTTTCCACTTTCGACCCATATATGATTTTCAACTATACAAAAAAAACTTTTTTACCTTGTCCTAATGTGATGAAATTTGATTTGTTTATCATTCTTTACATCGCAACATTGCGTACTTACCCGCTATAACACCTACAACTATGAAAAAAGCAACAGGAAATTGAAGAAGAGCCAAAAAGTCTTCAGAAAAAAGCTGCTCTAATTATTTTAGCTTCAACAACTGAACAGAGATTATCAACAACTTTTGATGCAAGTTGCTGAAATTATTTTTCAGCAAGTTTGACTGAAACTTTTCGGAGGGCTGGCGAAAATCTAAAATACCAATGCAAGCGAATATGCGGTTGCTGTGAAAGTAGCACAGAATATTCCAACCACATCAAAAAAACTACCAACAAAAATTCTTTTCTTTTTTGATTTAGGATAATTTTTGTGAGTGGTGTGATAAATAAGTGTAAGCAAAAACCCAAAACTCAAAATTTCGACAATATATATGATATTAAAATACAACAGAAAATGGGAAACAGTTTTTTTGCAAAAAAAATTGCAAGAAATACAAAAAAACTCTTTAAAATTTCCTAATTTTTTTTTCAATTTTTTGCAGACATTTTTTGAAAAACAATTTTTTTTTGACATTGGGACAAAATTTTGAAGGAAAGTTTTATGCCTTTCAAATAAAAGTTGAAGCGGTGCTACTGTGATATTAAAATCGAACCCTTCCAATAAAAATTTGTTGTACCTGATTTTGCCTGAAAAACGAAAAAAAAAAAGAAAAAAAGTCACACCTAAATAAAAAACTGATATCCATTCTCAATGGTAACAATAAAACTTCATAATACATTTTCAAAGGCAACAGAGTGATAATTAATCATATGACTTTATGAAAAAGGTGAAGTATTACACCAGTGCAATAATTGCTCAACTGGTTTTTTTCGCTTCCCCATAACAGGAGCATCAGTTTTATGTTATTACTTATGATTGTACAAGAATAAGTAGGAAGTTTTAAAAAACTTGAATATTATCAAAACATTTTTTTTCACAGATAAACATTTGCAGTTGGATAAAAGTGTGAGAATACCACTCCAATAAAAAACTTAGTTTCTTAATTTTTTGTGAAAGGGCTCCAGAGTACCTCGGATTAAATATTTCACATTTAAAAAAATTTGATTTTTTTTTGTTTTTATTGAGTCAAAATTAGTATAGTGATGCAAATCAATGTAGCAATCATTATGTTCTAATTTAGTTAATTGCTATTTTTATCTCAGAAATACTTGAGATCTTTGTATTTTTTTGCGATTGCAATCTGCAAATCATTTTTTATGATAAAAGCCAGATTTCCAAAAAATTGAATTTGGTTTTCTTTTTTTCGAAGATAACTTAATGCAATGAAATTTTAATTTTGAGCAAAACAACAATTTGGTCTGGTCATTCAAATAACGCTTAACATGACTCTGAAAATGGAAGAAACATTGAAGTGTGTAGGGAAATTTGAAAACAGCTGTTTTTGGTGCACTATTCTGAAAAAGATTATCAGTTGACTAACTTTCATCAGATTTTACCGTATGTATGACAACCTTGCATGTGAGTTTTCATTTCAATTTTTTTAGTAGGAAAGAAACTAGAAATTGATTTTGGAAGCACATTTCAAATTTATTGACAGAATTAAAATCAAAATTTTTTTAACTTTAAAGTGTTTGCTGAAAATGACCAATTTTTCCGTTTCTTTTTCTCAAAGTTTGTGAAAATTAAGAATTCACTAATAAAACTTGAAATAAAAGTCCAGGCTCTTCTTCGTTTCTTTCAAAACCTGCAAGTTTTGAGGTGTAAAATCGTTGTTTGCGTAATCTGTTTTTTATGAAATTTGACATGCGGACTAATTAAGCCATGATAATCAAAAAATAACATAAATAACTTTGTAGAAACACACGTTGAACCATGAAAACGACGATGAGGGAAAGCAAAAAGGGGGCCACGAACAGGCAAGGTGGTGGAAAGCGAAAAAAGCCAAGGTTGAACAAAAAACACTTTCAGAACTTGAAATCACTTATGTGTATAAATTTTCCAAAAGAGAAAAAAATTTGGTTCCAACACTCGAAGAAAGATGGAAAATTTGTCATCAGGATAGTTAATTTCAAGACCAATTTTGACTTGTAAACTAACCAATTTTGAAGTATTTTTGTGAACTTATTTGAAAGGTTGTCTTGAAGTTTGCTGTATTCATTTTTCTTACAGTTATGGGATTTTGAAAATTGCCACCTGTATCTATGTATAGCTTTTAATTATCGTTTAATTACTCTGCGAACATAAATAACTGTAACAATCAAATTGAAATTAAATAGCTGTGTTGCATGTTTTTGTGACCATTTTGATTGTAAATTGTATGTTGAATGCAAAAAAAAATAAATTACTTTATCTGAGTTATCCTTGAAAATAAATTACTTTATCTGAGTTATTTCCAATTCTATTTAACTCAAATTGTTTTGATTCTTGGCTGATCGCGGGATTTTTGAAACAGATAATTGAGCTCTGTTCCGGTACATAATTGATTTTTCCGAAACTTATTTTTACAAAAAAAACTGTTTAAAATTACTGTTTTTGTTCTAAACTGCAATGAAAAGAGTGAATGCGAATTAGTAAACAAACTGTTACAATGTTTTTTGCGATTAACGTATAAACAACTTTTGTCTCTTTATCAGTTTCTCATCCCTCGTAAAATTACCCATTAAAAATTGTTGACACGGCATTTTGCATGTAAGAAATGTTTGAAAAATTTAATCAACTGTTCACGCTGACTCATTTTAAAGCTTTTTATTACCAGCAAAGTTATTTAAAT
The DNA here is from genome assembly GCF_963678635.1 of Symsagittifera roscoffensis. Lineage (NCBI taxonomy): Eukaryota > Metazoa > Xenacoelomorpha > Acoela > Convolutidae > Symsagittifera > Symsagittifera roscoffensis. The sequence continues at coordinate 11,352 of NW_026970890.1, forward strand.
TAGACTTTTTATGAATTTCAAAAAAGAATCAAAGAGGGAGACTGGATTATAATCCAATTTTTCCCTAATTTACTTTAAATTAACGAGGGGATGGGAAACTCAAAAAAGCTCAAATAAAGTTTTTAATAATTTTTCAAAATAATTTTACGAGCGGGTTGGGAAACTGGAAACTTTGATCTAACAGACAGTAGGCATCTTAACGCTCTATGGCACAAACTGATTTATATTATCTTAAGAAGAGCGATAGCGGGGCAAGATATAGCCTCGAGGTACTATATGTTATTTTCCAGTTTTTTTGTTTTGCCAAAACAAAAACATATTTTATGAAAACTTATCTTAAAAGAAAGTTTTAAAAGAGCAGAATTTTTCTTTAAATTGTATAAGAAGTTGTATGACAGGTAAAATTTTTGCAAGATGGTCAACTTGGGTAGGTTTCATTTTCCGTTCAAGTTTTTCTTATAGACCATTGATATATGCAAGAGAATGAAAAACTAGAATTAGTATGAATATATAATAAAATGCACGGAGCAGTTCTCAGCTCCGAGCCACAAAAAAAAATTAGCACATTTTGAAAAACGAAAAACGAAAAGATCTTTTTTCAGTCGTGCCCCTGAACAGATGTCACCCGTTGGTCTTCTTAGCCCCGACAAACCCACCCCCTCGCCTTCATTTCTCCCCCAAGAGGCAGACCGGGTTACGATCGAGGAGCACCATCACCATCATCATCACCAAACTCTGGGTTTATCCCTCATTGTTGCCACTCTCTGAAAACACAGCAAAGCATCGCTAGTTCAAAGGCTTCAGCTCCTCCTCCCCCTTGCCCTTTCCTTGCCCTTTTCTTTTTCAATTCCCTTTCTCCTTCCTTGAAATGTGAAATTGATCTCAGGAATGGTTTTTCAAACCTTGTTACCATGCTTATGAGTCTTCTGAAATTATTATAGAAGTAAGAGTAACTGATTTTTTTGAAGAGCCTCAACAGGGCGGTATCCGCTTACATTAATGTAAGGATAAATAGCTTGGAATTTCCCTAAGTGACTTTCAAATAACAGAAGTCAGGTTCTAAAGAGTGAATTCAAAATCGTGTTAAGGCAACAAACAAAACTGTGAGCGTAAATCGAAACTCACCAATATGACACTGCAGTTTTCGAGAGAAGGAAGAAAAACGCAGTCAGTCAGATTTCAGATATTAGCTCTAAAACGTACAGGAATTTCGCAAAAGGTCACATTTTTTTGTTTTTCTACTGACTATTTTTGCTATATTTGCTGCTCAAAAGAGTTAAATCAATATTAAATCTTTTCATTCAAAATCATGGAAGTCGAACAAGCTCTTTTAGCACCCCCCCCCCCCCTCCCCCCTGCTATGCTTATGAAAAAAAATTCAGTTAAAAGTGCTCGGAGGCTTAAAATTCTTCAAGAACTACTCAGTTACATGCAAATTTGCTTTTAAAACAATAAAACCCGCATAAAATAAGTTCGAATATTTTCAACAGTGTGACATGGAAAACATGAACGAATGCTATGAGAGCTCATTAAAAAATAGCAAAAAAAATTGTTTTTTTTTTTGCCTGAAAAGATCTGCCTTTTTTGCTTGATCTGTTTTTATTTTGACTAAAATTACCTGCATGAAGTCAAAAAACTATGAAGCTGTATGGCAAAAATGGGGGGTACAACCCCACCCTCCTAGTGGTGTGCACCTTCATCCTGATTCTTCTGTTTGGTCTGATGTTGATTGGCGTGCTAGTCGTCTGTTCCTACTGTGCTTCCAAGATCCAAACTGTACATCAAGACATCCAAGATATAGAACGAAACAATTATAATGGTAAACTAACATGAATGGACCATTTCAGAAACTGAATTACTTTGAAATAGTAGGTGAAAGAGTAAAATTAAAGACACCAGTTTATACAAATTTGACACAAAAAAATCAGGCGAACAAGACTTTTCTTCAAATGATCCTTTCGTTAAAATTAAATCTTGGGATGTTTATTTTTTAACGCTTATTAGAGATGTTTATTAGAGATATTTCTTAGAGATTCTGATTACTGTGAAAAAGGTGCAGTTTCTTGGGCTCCAAATTTTGTTATCAAACAAGGGAGTGCGGCTAGTTAGATAATAAGTTCTCATAAAATTAAAAAATGAACACGAAAGACGTGTCTTGATGCTGTGCAAGTTATCGAAAAACTTTCAGACCAAATCAATTTTTGGGAAAAATGAGACCTGATCGAACTTTTGGGAAAACTATCCTTGGCTAGAAAAACTATATCTTACATTTTTCTTCTGTGGAAAGCTCTATCAAGATTTTTCTTAAAGGGAACTCTCAAATGATTGAGTGCCTCTTTCAACGGAGTTCAACTGAATTGAAAATATAGTAAAAAAAAAAAATTCTGGTTGAAAACCCTCGAGAAAACCTCTTGATTTTGCGGAAGTTATTCACAAACACAATTAAAAAACATCGAAAATTATAAATATATGATTGACTATCGATACAAAAACTTATTTCAGCAAACCTTGCTCTCGGAATTGGGTTGAGCGAAATTCAAGAGTGGTTGATGGACAATTTCGGTGTGAACGCTACGACAAAAACTACAACTACTTCAACAATCACAGCAGCTACAAACGCATCCTTGACAACATAAAGAGAAACAACTG
>NW_026970891.1:0-64689 GCF_963678635.1 Symsagittifera roscoffensis
ATTGAAATCAGCATAACGCTTCACAGCTTCTGCTCTCGACCAAAACAGTAGTCTTACGTAAAACAAAAGAAAGCAAAGATAAAAGGCTTCAAACGTTTTATGTTGGAAGAAGTTTTTAACTATGATCATTTTTTGATGTTTTTTAGTTAATTTATTGTTCACTTATTTTAATTTAGAGGTTATCAAGGAATTATGATTCATTTAAATTGCAGCTTTATTCTCAAAAAAATTAAGCAAGAAGTACTTTCAGTCTCTGATGATTGACGGATGGTTAATTTTCCGATGTTTAATATCAATCACATTCGATTAATGATTGCAGAGTTATCTCTCTAAATTTATGAGAAAAAAATAGTTGAACTTGCTACTCATTCAGTTCCTTATTGTACGGCTGTCAACCATTTTGTTGAATTTTGAACTAAATGCTTTGATCAATTCAGCTTACCTCCCCATAATGTCAAATTTAGCTCTACCCTCGTCTGTAAAAAAGCTGTGTAAAAAAATAACGATAATAATGAAGAATTTGGAACCTGATCTAAACTACATTTTATGATTGGATAAATTAAATGTTTTACCAATGTAAAGTATTTAATATTAACCAATCATGATCCATCTGACTAACAACCCACTTATTTGTAAGTGCTGAAGTTACTTGTAATTTCAGCACCAGAGAGATTTGAATTTAACTTAGAAATTAGTTGGACTCTCCCGAGCACTTCAGCAGCCGCAATAAACCAGTATACCCTAGATCTATTGAGCCTAGCAGAGACTAGTTAAACAACCTGAGACTAGATAGTATAAGAGTAAGATTAGGATCGGTATTAGACTAAGAAGTTGCACGAATCTATCCGGCCGAAAATAAGATAGCGTGACGAGCAGACGGTGTACCCTATCCGAAATTACTCTATGAGTTACACTTCGGTCCTAACTCATCTGGTGCGACCATAAGTCTCGAACAAGACCTTAATAGATTAGAATTAACCAAAATAGATTAGAAATTAGACAAAAACATTTACAAAATGTTATACGACAATAATTTAATCGAAATGTCTCTACGACTCAATAGATCAGAGCCAATATTCCGAACCATAACAGAACTACCCGGAATTGGAAGAAGACCTCGAACCAAAGACGACATACGACAAAGTAGAAACTTGCCGTATAGTTATATGATAGTTCGGCAAAAGCCAGAACAAACTTTTATATTTCGAATACTACTTGCAATGAATTTAGATTTCCATTTGCAAACATAAAACCTTGAAGTTACTCTTCAAAATCATTTCAGGCGCTAAACAAAATTAATATTATACAATAACGATTGATAAAAAGATCTAAGATCGTTTTCCTAAAACTCTGCAGTAATATACAAAATATGTTTGAAAAATATTTATTGAAAAATAAAAATAAAAATTAGTAGCATGACAATAAATGGTTAGTAATCATAAATCATCCTGTTGATTCCAGCTCCATCACCTAAAACATAACAACAATTATAAACCAACTAACATCATCAAAACACTAAATCTTTCCTTTACACACATTTAAAATTTTATTAAAACTTAAATTCACTTAATTTTAAAACCAGATCATCAAGGCTTATCCTTGGATCTTAAATCATTTTCTACTTAATTAAATCTCAAATTTGATCATCAAGGCTTATCCTTGGATCAAACAGAACAACTTTGTTCTCCCCCACCCACTTAATTAGTGTCTAACGACCTCAAACGTCGATTCACTACCCAACCCTTTCTAAAGACCCAAGACTAATAGAAATTTTTTAAACAAAACTAATCATTCAAATTAGGATAAACAGTGAAGAACTTCGGTTATTCATCCTTCACTTGACCCCCCCTCTTACCAGACCCAGGATAAATCTTAGACTTAGTAAGTTTAAAATAGTATCTAACGAACTACTCGCGTTCTAATTATACCTGAACCTTGTGGATCGATTTACTATTCTCCAACCCTTGAACACAATCACTACCCCTAAGTAAGATTAAGTAAGTTAACACCTTAACTTATACTAGCCACGAGAAAGTAAAAAATCATTCTTCGGAATCGATATACTTTTCTCTCCAACCCTGAACAAATAGACCCAGGTTAAGCTAACCAAAAAATCGTAAGAACTAACAGTTTAGGAAAAATAGAAATCATTTAACAACCTTTTGCATCCGTCATTCTAAACCTTATGTCATTTAAAAACCTAGGAAATAAACAAACAATCGTTTTACACAATTGTGAAATAGATAACAAAAAATACGACCTTGTAATCACACCTCATACACAAACAGTTGGATACATTCGAACAAAACGACAAACACTAAAGAGAAAAATAATAACTAAACAAAGACAAATAACACGAAAAAGATTTTCAAAAAATCGAAACGCATTTTCAGAATCAGAAACCAACAGTTTAGACGAACTTTACAAACTAAAAGAATCAATAGATAAAAATTGCCCAATTCACGATCAATTATATTTCTCTGACTCAGAAACAACTTCAAATTCATCACAAAGAGGAAAAAGAAGAATAAAAAAGCAGTACAAACACAAACCAGTACATTTATACAATTGGAATCAACCAATTAGACACATTAATAATTATATATTAACAGTCATCGAACGAAAAAATGAGCTCAACGCACACCCCAGGTGAAGAAAGTCCAGATGATGATGAAATCTTTCCTTTTATAGTAGACGCAGATACTGATAGAGGACAACACATATTTTGTCAAAATTTACTCGTAAATTTATTTGAACCCGGAATCAGTCCATGTAAAACAGAGTTCCCCGATGTAAAAATCAAAAGACAAATCATAGATCACTATCTAAAAGATATATGCAACATAACACAACAGTATGGAATCTACTCCATAGAATTTACCTCACCAAACCATAATAATAGAAAATATACAATTCAAACAGACGACCTTGATTTAGAATTTTCAAAAGTTTTTTCAGAATATATAAAAAGCATCCAATATCATAACTCACAAAGAGCAAACTCCATATTCACCAATGAAGTTTTCGCAATAATATATAGTTATATTTCGATATTAGAAAACGAAATCCCAATAACAAATGTCTCACCGACAGAAACATCTAAACATTTGAAAGTACGACATGAAATCACACTACTCTCTAGTTATTTAAACATCATTAAAGAAAATTTCACGAAAGACGACGTTTCACAACATACAAAACACGATCTACAAAAAATTTTGGCATGGTTCATAATAGATTATTTCACACACAATATTGATTTAATTGCACAAGCAAGAAAAAATTTTAGACCCCAAAACTCGAACGATGATACCGCTATCACAGAACAATCAGATTATGTTTGGGACCCCGAATGGTCTCATCCCGCATTTATAAGCTTTCCACAATCAATCTCAAGTCAAGCAATAGGTACAATATCTTACATAAGAGATTATGTAAGAGTAATACCATTAACAATTGATGCAACACCATTAAACTATAATACATTTTTGCCCGATACACCAAATAATAGTTTAAACTCTACAGTTATACACAATGAAAACCTCAATGGAACTAGGAATCTTACTCAACAAGATATCCAGACACCATCACACTTCATTGAAGAAATTGTACACACAACAACTACACAACAAAGTATTTCACCAATACGCCCAAATTTAACAACACCAAGAAATGCAAATCCTTCACAAACACAGGTAACCTTACAATCAACCGTTAAACCTTCGGTTGCCCCTAAATATTCACATATGGATTACCAAACATACAGACCCATGACAATACCATCAAAAACACGCAAAACATTCACTAGAAACAACTTTGCAGACCATAATTATAATTATACACATCCATCAAAAACATATAATCAACCACAAAGAAATTTTAACCAATATACAAGATCTCGAAATTGGGATAACCCAATGGCCCAACCTAATTCAACAAATTTCCAAACAAATCCTCCACAGGATCACAGTGAAAATTACCCATTTTTTCAACAAAATAAAAATAAAAAACAGACATCTTATCAAATGGATTATTTATCCTCAGATGATGATTTCTTACAACCAGATATATTTGCACCAAATACTCAAGAATATCGTAGACAAGGAATACAGAAAACACGTACAAATCATAGAAATTTTTCTCCACAACCAATAGATGCACAACATCAACAACCAATTCAACAACAAAATCTAATTAATACACAATCTTTTCAACCAATTCAACAACAAAATCCAATGACTGCACACTCGTATCAAGCATCACAAATGCAAAATGAAATACCACTCCCATATTATCTCCAACAACATGAAATAACAAGAAACCAACTTTCAAATTTTTCTCAAATGCCAAATGCAGCAGAATCATTACAAATGACAATGAATCCATACCTTATGGGTGGATCATCAATAACATCAAACAAACCTTTAATGGTTTTCACAGGAACAGACCCTGAATACTCTGTAGAAGATTATTTAAATGCAGTAACAGCAAACCTGATTTTAAATATTGGACCTGAACCAATTAATACGCCACTACATCAAAACTGGATACATCGACGCACAGCGTTAATACAAACAACCTTAGATGGCGCAGCCCAAAAATGGTTTTCAGTACTACCTCTAGAAATAAAATCAAACTGGAAAAGGTTTACACAGGAATTTTCAAAATTGTTTGACTCCGAAAGAAACAAACAACAACAAAGAGTTTTATGTAATGAAATTCGCAGATTACCAAACGAAACCATCAAGCAAATAGCAGTACGAATCGAAACACTAGTTCGAAAAGCATATTCATTAAATACACATGACTATAAAAACACAAAGATGACAGAAATCTTAATGATGACCTTAACACCACAATTAAGGAAAATAGCAATAAAAAAGAGAGCATCCCATCCTTCTTCAATTCGAGAACCCGATTTAGATTTTCGAAAACTAGTAGACAAATTAGAACAAGCAGAAATCACGATGAAACTAGAAGAAACGGAAAATCTGAAATTACAATACGTTAATAGAATTGAAACGACTCCCACTAATATTAATAATATACAGGAATCAGAGACAGACCTCGTTGAAAAAATCACTGAAATACTCAATATTTACGAAAAGAACCCGAACTTTAAAGGCAAACCATCTTTCAAAAAATGGTGTAATTATTGCCGACGATACGGACATAGTATTTCCGAATGTAGACAAAAACAGCAAGACAATCAAAATAAACCTCAAAAATATAAAGAACCAAATAAATCATTCTATCAATACATGAAAAAAGATCAAAATCTACCGAACAAAACAGTCCACAGCAATAACAGTTCAGGAAAACCACTCCCGAACAATACAAACTATACAAGAAATCAATCACCATATAACTCAAGTTATAGAGGAAGATCACCAGAACGAAGAAACACGAATAATTCATCACAAAATCACTACAATAGACCAAATAGTCGAAATAACTACTCCAGATCAAATTCAAATACACAACGATTTGTTTCTAGATCTAATTCCCAATCAAGAAATAACTACTATCCAAACAACCAATCACGAAATTCATCATACAATAGGAATAGAAACTACTCCTATAATCGAAATAGAAGTTATTCAAACAACCGAAACCAGAATTACCCGAACAATCGATCAAGGAATAACTCATATAATAGATCGAACTATAACAGACCAAACAATAATTACCAAAACAGATCACGAAATAATTCACAAAATCGACACTCAAGTTATAATAATCGTTATAGAAATTATTCCCAATCACCACACCGGAATAATAATAACTATAATAATTCTAATAATCGCCACAGAAGTAGTACACCTAAACATCAAAGACAAATCAATCAAGTACAGTCAAATCCAGAAACAACATCAGACCCTCCAGGTATTGATGACACAGTAACTGATACGTTACAACTCAATCAAATAAACTGTACATCATCAGATTCAGAAAGTGATACTGAAAACACTCTTTCTATCAATATGATAAAAGTCGAAAATGACTATGAATCTGTCATATATGAACAACCCTTTCCATCACACATATATGAAAATCAATCAGAATTTCTTCAAAATTATTACACTACACCCATAAATTCCACACCAACGACGCAAGAAACAAACGAGATTAACACTACAAATCAAACCAATAAAAATACCAAAACAAAATGCTTGAATACAAACCATATTTATCAAAATATACAAAAAGAACAACCCAAAGAAAAAATTTGGACAATACCATTTCTCTTAGAAAGCCCAAGAAATAAAGAATTTCAACCACCAGACCTTGAAATAGATTTTTTAATTGATTCAGGAGCAGAATCAAACATAATAAACATCCCCACATGGAATGAAATAAAAACTTTACACCCAAAGCTAACACCTCTTGAAACCTCCAGTAAGTTAGCAACAGCACAAGGATCAACATTGATAAACTACGGAAAAATCCAATTATTTCTCCTCCCCACCAGAACAATGGAACAAAGCAAAATTTTAAATAAGCCATTTAAACAAATATTCCATATCACTGACATTAAATATAATATCATTGGAATACCATTTATTTCGAAGTACATACCAACAATTAACATACTAAATAGTAAAATATTAATCAAAGATAAATATACAAAAACAAAAGAAACATCCTTAACATTTTTTCAAAGATTAAATAAACAACCACCATTCTTTTCAAAATTCTACCCGATATTTAACAAACAAAGAAAACACCTAGAACCACTATCAGGAAATATCTATAATTTTTCAATCAAACAAGTTCACCAATATGATAAAGAACAAAACAAACAAAAATTTTATATGTCAGAATTTGAATTCAAACCTATTCACAAATTTTTCAAAATCACAATCTCATCCATAAAATATTTGAAAAATTCGAATTCCGATATCATTTCCTTACATGTCTATAATAACACACCTTACCAAGTAACATTACCTTTAGGACTTTTAGGATATTGTGAAACCAACGCTACAATATCACCAATACACGAAAAAGCCTATCGCGTAAATAATATACTCCAATTACTAGATATTTGCCAATCTACAATTCTTAATGAAGAATTATCTATAAATAATATAATAAGTAACGAAAACAGAAATACGGATTATTTCACAAAAACTCCATATTTCAAACCTACATTCAACATAAGTAACTACACAGAGGACCAACAGAAATTTTTAACAATGTTTAATTTCCAACATTCACAAATAACACAAGACGAATTCGAAAAATTAGCCAAACAGCTAATTAAATATTCATCAGTCTATGCAACATCAAAATTCGATGTTGGGAAAATCAGTTCATCACTACATCTCCCGTTAAAACCAGACGCAGTTTTCAAAAAACAGAGAGCAAGTAAAGTACCAATTCACTTACATGATAAAGTAAACAGATTACTCGATATTTTAGAACAATACAACATTATATCACCAGTAAACAAAGAAGAACAACCAAAAGGCAACACATTTATCAACCCCGTTATCATTCTAGCTAAAGGAGAATCATTAAAAATCGTTCTCGATGCTAGATACCTCAATTCACTTATAGATGAATCAAAATGTAATTGGCCCATTGAACCAATACAAGTTATTTTAACAAAAATAAACGGCAAATACTTTACAACCGCCGATATGAATAGTGCATACAATCAAATGCCACTAGATGAACAATCACGACGTTTAACACAATTTGTTATCGGAAACCAACAATATGAATTCAACCGCTTATTCTATGGAATATCCATAGGACCAGCAGCATTTTCAGCTTTTATGAGCAAAATTTTTAGACCACTAATACTCAAGAAAAACGCAATCACCTATTTAGACGATGTTTTTATGCAATCACAAACAAAAGACGAGATGTTCAATGTTTTAGAAAAATATCACCAAATACTTCAGAACGAAAATCTGAAGGCCGCCCCCGATAAATCACACTTCTTTTTGACAAGAGTTAAATTCTTAGGACATAATATAGAAAGAAAAACAATCACTCCATTGAAATCACGCATTGACGCTATTCAAAAACTTCAACCACCAACAAATAAAAAGAAAATCCAAGAATTTCTTGGAATGTTAAACTTTTTAAGTAAATATGTTTATAAAATGCAATTATATCTACGACCATTTTATAACATCCTTAGACAACAAAATAATTTTGAATGGAACACAGAACATCAAACACGATTTGAAGAAATAAAGAAACTTTTAACTGAACAAATTTCAAACACAATTCCAGATTCAAATCAACCATTTTATGCAATGTGCGATGCTTCGAACTTTGGCATCGGTGCAGCACTATTACAATCACATAATGGTACAAATAAGATGAACCTCATATCAGCAAATTCTCGATTATTCACTCAAGCAGAGCTACGACTCTCCACTCTAATGAGAGAATGTACAGCCATAATATATACACTGACAGAATATGAATTTCTGATACTTGGATCAAAACATCCAACAGTTCTATTCACAGACCATAAACCAATCATCTTTCTCTTTACACAAAAATCTAACCCAAACCACCGAGTTTACAGATTTCAACTAATTCTAATGAAATTTCCAAACTTACATATAGTTTGGACTGCAGGAAAAAATCTTGCATTACCAGACACCTTAAGTCGAAATACACCACCTGAATTACTTACACGAAAAACAACAGTTGAAATACCCAAAAACATAAAATTCTACCTTGCAGAAAACGAAACATCACCCCGATTGGAATGCAAATATGCAGTAAAAACTGATATTGAACAATCACAAATAAATAATTTACAACATTTCCCACTTTATTTAGATTGTCAAAATAATCATTATGAAGTTGATCTACTTGGAACATCAACTTTCAAACCAATCCCATATTCTCAATGGATAAAAAATAACACCCAACAAAAACGAACAAAACAACACCCGCCTAAAAAAGACCATTTTCCACTAATTGAAAAAGAAGATTTAACTGATAAAATAAATTTATCAGGACCACAAACAAATGATTCAAAATACACAATAAATCAAGTTTTTGACCTTCACGACCCACTTGATACAATACCCTTATCTAAATTCGAAATTGAAAACATTTTTCTCCCTCCAACAGAAACGATTACAATTTCAACACTGAAACAATATCAAAATCTTGACCCGATAATTAGACAACTAAAATCATGGCACAAATATAAAACTAAACCTGTCAAGGCAGATTCAACCATTCTAGGAAACAAAACACTCCTCCGATACTTTCGCAAGTTTAACAACACAACCATTAACGAAAATACAGACCTTTTAGAGTATAACCTGAATGAATCTACAGTTCCATGTCTCCCTATAAGTATGATTCTTATAGCTTTTAATATTTCACATACACAAAATATTAAAGGACACTCTGGATCAGAAAAAACATATTCAAACTTTATACAAAATTTTTACTTCCCAAATGCACCAATTTGGATAAAAGTACTATGCAATGATTGTATAGTATGTCAACTAAATAAACCTTACCCAAATCAAAAACAAATAGCACAAAAACAAGATTTTAAAGGACAAAGCTTGTACTTCAACCATCGTATCTCATTTGATACCAAAGGACCAATTTCACCCTCATCAGAAGGAAACTCCTACATTATGGTAATTGTTGACGCATTTACACATTATGTAGCACTTAACCCAGTACCACATTGTAACGCTTATTACGCTTACACAACACTCTATGAACACTGGATAGCAAAATTCGGACTACCAGAAATTTTAGTCACAGACAACGGTACAGAATTCATAAATAATGAAATTATCACACTATGTCATTTATACAACATTAAACACAAACCACGTACATCTCATGCACCTTGGACAAACGGCTTAGTCGAAGGTATGAACCGTTCATTACAAGAATATCTTAGATGTATCATCAACGGAAATGATACAAAATATACCGAATGGTCAGCAGATGTAAAATTATTTCCCTTAGCGTATAATTCACAAATTACGACAACTTTAGGAATGTCACCATACGAAATGGTTTTTAACCAAAAGCCACGCAAACCAATAATGTTTACAGCAAATTCTCATAAAAACGCACAAGGTTATTGTCAACCAAATAAAGACTCAATTTGTTATAACCTACCTTTACATACACACGATGAAGATCATTTTCATCACCCACAAATTCTTAAACTAGCCTCCGGTACACACACCGAATGGATTCTAAATAGAGATAAAAAACACAATGAAATTTATCAAAAAATAACAAAAAAGTTATTACAAAGACAAAACATTAATGAACAAATCAATTCACGTTTTACACCAGCCTCCGAATTAAAAATTGGTACATTTGTTTTAATACCTAATTTTAATACTCAAAAAGGAATTTCTAAAAAATTACAACCCCTTCGAAAAGGACCATACCAAATAATTGCAAAACCCACTGATGTCACATATAAAATTACCGACTCAAACAAAAAAGAAATCGTTCAACATCGAAACAACCTATTACCTTATTACCCAAAAGAATACGCACTCCGCGAATTAACTCAATTATATTCTTTCACAGGATTAAAAATCATTCAAAACGAACCACATCTGAAAAACACAGAACAAAATGATAACCCCACCGAAAATCAAAACACAAAACTAATCGCCACCAAAAACAATACACAAAACCATAAAGAATCCCCAAAACAAAGAAAAAATAGAAAAATGACCGAACAAATAATACCCCAAGAACAAATCGACAAATCAGAAAATAGAAAAACAACAAGACTCCGAAATCAACCACGTAAAAACTATAAAATATTCATCCCCCAATCTAAAATTTTAAAGAAAGTAGAATTTCAAAAGTAATTTTAACATTTGCTTCACAATCTTGAAACCTCCGAAACATTTTTCATTTACATTTTTCAAAATAACATGCTGACAAGTACGTAATAATTCTAGTTCAAAATAGACCAATTAGATTCATCCAATCCGTCACTTTCTCTAACTCAAACTAAGACCAATTAGACGAATCATATAGAACTCCAGGCACATCTATAACTATAACTTTACGACCTCCAGGTCAAAAATAAGCAAACCACTCCAACTTGACAACTAAAATAAATATCACCATAATACCGTACCCCTCCCTTATCTAATAACCCAAAGATCAACAATATTTCCCCAACTCAGACCACGAATACCCCCAAAGCAAATTTGTTAAATTAGCCTAAAGTAACAAAATGAACATTTTAATTAGCCTAAAGTATAAAAATCTCACCATACCCCGGATCATTTGACAAACAAAAATAAAGAAAAAGACGACCTCCCAGTCACCATAAAAATTGCCCCCAACAATTTTTTACAAAACTCAACCCACTTGTCAAAAAACTAATAAATAATCCGACCACACTAGAAAATCGCCTCAAACAGCAAAAAATATTCGACCAAGAGATCATTTCTTAAATGCTCTTCTCTCAATCAGTTACTCAAATACTCATAAATCTTAAACATTTTTTTACAATACTTGAAACCTTTATAATATTTCTTTTTGATATACTTGAATCTTTTCTAATAATCCTAATCATTTTTTGTAACATTTTTTTAATTTTCTACACTATTCTCGAACTATTCCTCCAACTTTCCAAAACCCTTGATTATATCCACAGGTACGATTTATACAACTTGTCTAAATGATACGAACAATTTTCAGTAGAACCGATATTTTTTTATTGTTTGTAATTTTCATAACATTTTTATCATCCCTCATTTTGACCATCTGTAAATGTATAAAGAAAGCAATCCTCACATTTGCCCTAGCAACAGTCCTTCTAATTCTTTTTTTGGAAGAATATTATAATAAACACAAAATTTCTCACTAAAGTAATAATTCAAAAAACCGTCAAAAATTGCTACCCAACAGTCACAGAATCAGTCTTCACCGACATCATCCCAAGATAACCAAACACCACCTTCAACTACTCAAAATCCTCAAACATCTACACGAATTTCTTTTCAAGACAATCCATACACTTTTGAAGAACGACATACTCGTTTATCAGAACCACTAGAACCAGTTCAACGACAAGCACCTTTAAGCGAACCAACATATAACCTATATCCAACACTACCACAAGAACTAAGTAGAATAAAAAATTCTAGTCAAAACCAAAATACAGTCGAAATAAATAGACAAATTATACATCCTCGACGAAACAGAAATTTTCAAACTCCCCGAGTTCATTTTGATATACCTCAATCCCCATCACAAAACACTCCAGAAAACCCCATTGGTATATTACCAGAAACCCCTACGCTTCTTTCACAACGTAGCACCTCAAGCCTACCATCAGATTACTTAGGTTCAACACCAACATCTGAGCAAATACGTGAAAATCCCTTTAACCCCCAAACCAGGCATCACGACTACCATATTGGACTACACATTCATTTACACAAGGTGAACCAAATTTAGTCAATGACCCCATAGATATTTCTACGGATACAACAACATCCTCATCACTACCAGAAACATTATCACTACCATCAACACCATCAATAAGCCAGTTTTCACCACCACCCTTTAACTTAAACTTTCCAAATAATCTCGACGCCAGATATCGAGAACAATCATCAATAAATATTCCTTTAAGACTAGATTGGAATACATTTACAGCACCTCCACCACTATTTGGACAACATCAAGAAAGTAACCGCCTTCATAACTGGGCACTTAATAGATTACAATATCGCCAAGATATTCACAACGATATCCGTGATCACAATATTCAAATACTCCAACAAAACAGTTTACAATTAAAGTTTGAAATCACAGTTAAGTTAAATAATATTACCCAACATCCCTACCCATTAAATCCACCTAACATAACAGCTCAATCACTACCACCACCGTTTATAACTACTGAAGTAATATACAAATACGACAGATATACCAAAAACACAATTGGCTACATTACATTTTATAATCCATACTCAGGATTATCATACACATGTATATTCTAAAGTTATTAATTTTTCTCCAACTCCTTTTTCTAGTAATCTCAAATCAAAACATCAACCCTTCTCCTCGTACAGGACCACAAGATTTATTAGTAACACATTACGATTGTGAAGAAAATGAACAAAAAACACTACACAAATATGCAATAAATCAAGTATCACAATGTGAAACAGAACCACAAGCTATAGAAACCACAGATGTAATAGCAACACTCTATTCAAAAGCCCGAGCAACAACAGTTACAGGTTATAAATTCACAGCAACATTTTCCGAAAAGAAAGTACATTGTTCACAAGTCTCGAATGGAAACAAAAACCGACTTGACCATGAATCATTCTATCAAAGTAATATAGAACGTCTTTTACATCTCAATCCCGACGATTGTAAAAATGAATTACTTAGACTAAACATCACACAAAATAAAAACTCCCAAAGAAAATTAGTTAATTTTCAAGTTTTTTCAGACTCTGTACATCAATCACAACTTGAAAGACACCAAGGACATATAAAACTAGACGAAAAATACCCGTATAACGGCGCACACGGACGATTAACCTATGACCTACACGATAAACATTGGATACCACACATTGGTATAAATGACCCATCAAACTGCAAAGCAGACACAAAAAATAAAGGATACCAAGAAATAATGTTTTTCGATTGGAAAATACAACTCGAAAAAATACAACTAACACGAGATTTATCAGATAATACAATGATCTATCAAGGAATCCGATTACCTTGTAAAAATGATCAAGGTTATTGCGACCCTACAACGAGAACACAAGCAACAATTGTTTAGTTCCCCGAAGATACATGTACAACATTTCAAGTAGCAAAAATACACGCTCGTATGATAAAATTTCACGAAAAATATTTTATACAGTCAATTCTATATGAACAAGTCCATCCATCACGAAAACTAAGTTCAAATTTTAGAAACATAGACAATATAGAAAATAAATTGACACGTTTTCAAATATATCAAGAAACAGAACTTGCATGTAAATACAGGAATCCACTTCACAGAACACAATACTCTGAAATATTAGTTGAATACGAAAAAGGATTCGACATGACCACTGGAAAAATAAAAATCGACCCATATGCCACAGGTCATCCTTTAAACGAAGGAACATCCTATATACCAGTTAATTTTGAAAAAAGCAACGGACAACCTGGTGGACATCTAAAACCCCATGACACCAGAAGCACACGCTTACAAGAATTATCACTAATGAATACTACATATTTCGGTAATATCCACTATGATATTCATTTAGATATGAAACTAGATTATACAATTAGCCGAATTTTTCAAGAAATGTCACTCTCCGAATTAGAAACACTACACCAATTATGCGAATTAGAACGAACACAAATATTACAATCACTTGCACTAGCAGTATTAAAAATACCCTATGCAGGATACTTATTATCTGGAAATAGATCAAATTTTTTAGACTATGAAGGAAACATCTTATGGTTTTATACTTGTACTAAAAAAGTATCACCACTATACGTTTTTGAAGATAAACGATGTTATAAAAGAATCCCTATCTTTTATAAGAATAAAGTACATTTCGTGGATACACTTTCACGAAGAACCTATTTCTGGGATACCGCAGTCCCATGTGGATCAGAAAACAGCCACAATGTAGTACAACTAAACCCTGATGAAAATAAATATTATCTTCTCACTCCATATCCCACATTAATGCAATCACTCAAAAAATTTTCACCAGAAAGCATTCGCGCTATTGCTCGAAACCCAAATATAGACTTACAATCAATAGGAATCTATTCAAAATCAGATATTCAACATCACATTAGAACACAACAATTCCAAGAATTATTAACACAAATGGACACTATACAAAGACAATCAATAGACCAAAATTTACGCAAACTTGCAGAAACCGCAGGATTTGCCGATATCTACACGCAAGACTATAGCGGATATTTTAAAGACATTAAAGATTATATATATCTAAACGGTGAAAAATACCGTCCCCAAGATATATCACCAATTAACATTTTTAGCTTTGTTACACTCAAAAATGAGATCCTCGATTTTCTAGGATGGCCCTACTACATCTTAGAAAAATTGACTATTTTATACGCAATGTTTAACTTTATTGGATTTCTTTTCTCACTTTTAAAAGGAATCTACAACACATGTGCTATACACACACAAGTAAACAGACAAGCAAGCGTAGCACGCATACTCTTTGCAGGATTTTTTGGAATCTTTTCTACATTTATAAACAAAATTCTTTTAGACGCACAAATAAAAGAATATAACACAAAAATAACAACACGACAAAATACATATGACGAAGAACATAACAATGTAGACATAACGCCAACGGCACCACAATTACCACCCCTACCAAATAACCATCCACTATCCCTAGTCCCACGAAATTTTCGAAACTTAGCAATAACACATAATCCAAATTTTCGACTCACCACATCACAAAGTCCCATCCAACATATAATGACACACCAGTCACAAGATGATAATACTTATGAACAAATTATTGAACAACCCCATACCACCGCTTTTCAGTCTCAAAATAATCATTTTTTTAGCCCACGATGAGCCGCCAACTTGGATCACTACACCGATCAAATTCCCACCCAACCAATCTTACCTCTCCAATCCCAATAATACCACTTTTTGCTTTTCCGCCACCCGATTTTTCACCTAGTAATGTAACATCAGGCATGAATTCCGACACTAATTCACACATCTCAGTTTTATATTCCATCTCACAACTCAATAACCCGAATATTGAAACCCCCGATGAATTTGCCGACTCAGAACCATCCCCATCCAATAATTTTCATAACTCTTCTAATTTTTCTCAACCCCCTTTTCAACCCATATTATCCAATAACCCTGACCCAATTACTCCCACACCCTCTTATGCTTCCCAAGTTACCCCAACCTACTCCTCATACCATTCTGACCAATCATCTCATTCTCCAGACACCCCCCGAATCTCCCCAGAGCTAGATAATTTTATTACCCTTCAACAACAACCCTACCACCTGAATACCCCAACCATAAACCAAATCTCCTCCACAATAAATTCATCCAACCCCCCTACCCCTACACCCTCTTCAAATTATACTGAATCATTAGCACCATCATCCACATCAACTGAATCTTCACTCAACACTAATAGAGCTTACCGCACTTTTAAAAGAAAGTTCCCCAACCATCCTTTCCCAGCAAAACCAGGAACAGCCCGTGAATACATCAACCACCCCAAGCATACTAACACAAAAGAATTTTTAGCCATCACCGTACCCTCATTCCCACAATACACCTTAAACACCCCCCACGACACTAACGAAACACGCAACTTTGTAGATGAATACGTTTTAATGCCCACTCTCTCTTGGACCTCATATTATCATTTTACTAACCCTCTTTGCTTACCTTTATCTAACACTCACATTGATATAGAACGAAATACGGACATGCTATATCGACTCACTACACCACTAACACCTAGACAATTTACTTACGTTGGATATAAAAAATCACTAAAAACACACACTGCACCTAGAGCTAACGAATATACACTCGAATACTATGATCACAACATCATCAGAGCTAACCAAGATCAATTCTTAGACGACGATCGCTTCGCTAATCCACAAATTACCGAGAAATTTTTCATCAAGACACCATATACATTCACACTAAACATCTTCGACCGAAAGTTTGATCACATTATTTCAGAAGCACTAACAGACACACAAGCATACGAAAGTTTTAAAGAACGCTTCCAAATATTTTCACTAACCTTTCATTTCCTTGCACCACACGAAAGAGATTTACACTGCTCACACGATATTATGTTGCGCACTAAACAAACCCACACATATAGTTATTATCGCTTCATCCAAAATCACTTTGACCTACACACACCCTCTAGACAACCACACCATCGCTTTCAATTCATTAATTCCAAATACACTTCATCATTTTTCCTAAATTTCACATATTGCATTAAAGATACTAACCTTCATGGTATTCTTCGCAATTATGATCCCATAACCCAAATGTACATCTTCTGTCCCATCACCAAGACCTTCAACGCCGAAGAATCCCGACCCTTCCTTATCCCGCACGAGTTTGTACAACCTATAGAAATCCCAATTTTAGAATTCATCCACAACACTAAATTCAATCACAAATTATATAATCTAATCCAAAACACACCTTATGAGTTTGCAGTTGGCACTGAAGAACTAACCACTATTAAGGCACTTCAATTGCTTTGGCCACTGCTTCAAACTAAAAATATCATCCGCATCTTAGCTAAACTACTAACAACTTCAGAACTAATTCACGACATCTTCCCCCACGGTTTTTTCCCCGACGACTAACAGGTAAGTATGAATTGAATGAATATTACTAACTAATTAAAATATTAAAAAACTCACCATACTTTATTCATGTTTTCTTTAGATTTTTAGCCTTCATCCGACGATCACCTACAAAAACCACAAAAGACAAATAAAAATCGCAAATTTCATCAAACAGATTTCAAAAATTTTATTAATCTCTTACACTTATAAATTTATAAATTTAATACCAATGCAGTAAATTCATTTCTAAAATTTTCCCCCACAAGCAGTAAATCTAATTATGATGAAAATTTGTATCTTAATATTCCCCCATGGCTAGCAGTAAATTTCTAAATTCTATGTAGTAAATTAAATAAATGCAAATGCAGTACTAACCTTTTGATATTTTCATTCATTCGCACAGAAATTCTATCCACACTCGCACAGCTCGCCCACGAAGAATTGTTTAAAATAATGAATTTCAGTTTCAAGTTTTCACACTCAACAACTCTAACATATAATAACATGTTTCAAACTTTCCTTTAACCCGGTTGGAAAGGAATCATATACTAAACAAAACTAACCAACGCAGCTTACTAAATACCACAAATCATAGAATAACAGCATGACTTAGAAAAGGAAACCAACGGTACCCAAACCGGATTAACCCAGTTTAAAACTGGATAATTTATTCTTTTGAAGACTATTATAAAGTCTGAGAAAGAAATAATAAAACACAAAAAAGTCGAAATACAAACCCATACCACAAACAATTTGATTTTTGAAAAAAGGACACAACCAACAAAACATAAGAAAAACCACAACAAACCCAACATAAAACGTTGTCACATAACAGGACCCCTCACAAAAAACCGCATGAAATCATACTCCCACTCCTGGCCTAACCCACCAGGAAGGACGTCCTGAGCATGCTCTATAGCCGGCCTAACCCACCGCGCTACATCCACGCTTTGTGACCACACCACTATTTTTAATAAGAGCTACTCAAGTGTGAGTAACTCTTCAAAATAACCGAACTAAAACAAAAAGCTTTTGTGAAAACAACTAACTAAAATCATTATTAAAAAATATTAAACTAATAAAAGTTTTATAAAATGTAAAATCACATGATGCAATATATAGATCAGAATACAACACCAAGGACGAACATCAAAAGACAAGACGACCCCACTACACTCGAGAGAGAATGACCAACTACAATCGATATGCCGCTCACAATCACAACTTAAAGGATTTAGAGTACGACTTGACCTCGCAGAAAAGGACTTCATTGAACTAGACCAATGACCACCTCGATGTTCAAGTATACGTACAGATCCGAGTAACCAGGCATCCCCTCCACGCACAATCTCCACGCCATTCCCAAACTAGATCATACACAAAAGAAGTTCTCCACGCAGAACAGAAAAACCTGACATAGCAAACCATTCTGAAATCAGATTTGAGTTTGTTGCGAAGACTTAGTCGTTGTCACTAGAAGACACAACGTCTTATGTCTCTAACTCCAGCTTCCTGGAACTTCTTTAACAAAAAGGAAACAGAAGAAATAAGATGTTCGCCAAACACCAACTTCCATCATCCATCCTTCGAATTGCAAAAGAACTATTCTAAAAAACTCTGTAAAACCCGGATGGGTGGAACCTGATCTAAACTACATTTTATGATTGGATAAATTAAATGTTTTACCAATGTAAAGTATTTAATATTAACCAATCATGATCCATCTGACTAACAACCCACTTATTTGTAAGTGCTGAAGTTACTTGTAATTTCAGCACCAGAGAGATTTGAATTTAACTTAGAAATTAGTTGGACTCTCCCGAGCACTTCAGCAGCCGCAATAAACCAGTATACCCTAGATCTATTGAGCCTAGCAGAGACTAGTTAAACAACCTGAGACTAGATAGTATAAGAGTAAGATTAGGATCGGTATTAGACTAAGAAGTTGCACGAATCTATCCGGCCGAAAATAAGATAGCGTGACGAGCAGACGGTGTACCCTATCCGAAATTACTCTATGAGTTACACTTCGGTCCTAACTCACTACTCTCATCTTTCAAGCATCTAATATTGGGTTGCAGTAAACTTCACTTATCGGGAACCTTGATGGAAAAATTAAAAACTGCTGTCAACTACAACAATTCTATTAACAACTCAACTGACATTGGCAGTGCTCCTCTACGAAGAAGATTGCCACAAGTTTGCTTTGCTTCACAAACTCGATCCATTCAAACTCAAACTGATTTAATCACTAATGTAACAATTGAACGCTTCATTAATATTTTGAATGGTGACAATGCCCCAGAGTTTTCTAAAATCATTGATTTTATTCTGAGTGAGTCTGGTCATTTAGAGATTGATTCATAAACTTTGTTTGTTAAATTTATTATGGAAAAGAAATTCAAATTTTAATAATCTGTTTTCCTTTTGTTTTTTAATCAAACCTTAAAAAAACTGACTACACCAGCGAACGGTGTGGTCGAGGAGCGTAGCGATCCATGCCTCAATGTTTTTTTGGGACTCGATATAAAAAAAATTCCAAGAGACTTTTGAATTTTGATTGTTTTTTTGTTAACAAGATTGCTTTAGACTCCCCTGACTTAGATATGGAATAAAAAAGTTTAAAAAATATATAAATTAAATCACTTCATAACACCAAATCATTTATTTCAACACATGTTTTCCAAATCGCATCATATCATGATTATTCACTTTAAGTCCTAGAGGAAATCTAGATGTTATTATCAAATTGGCAACGTAAACACAATAAAGTCCACATAAAACTGAGTTTGCAGATTGAATAGGTCTGTTCATCAGTTTTTGAGTAGTTTCACCGTCATGTAAACTCATGAAGCGTCTCGCATACTTGTATACGTTCGGATACGTTGTTAGTTTTTGTCCAAGGGGATCAGCGAAGAAAACTTGTCCATCAGCTCAAGCAAACAGTAACCAATGAGTACCCGGTTGACCAGAGTTTGATGCGTTCACAATTAAAAATAATTTGTCTTTTTCAACGCCGCCAATGGACAATTAGCTGGTCCAATACCTTCAAATCGATACTTTAATTGTTTGCATCGATTGATGAGCTCATATATCTGAACATTGGCCTTTTTTCCCGTTTCTTACTCTTCTCTCTCCCTCTTTCCCTCTCTCTCTCTCTCTATCTCTCTCTCTCTCTCTCTCTCTCTCTCTCTCTCTCTCTCTGTTCTCTGTTGAAAATTAATGAAAAAACTTGAAAAATTTTGATTAAATCGAAAAAAAAACTAAAATTAAAAAATATATATTTTTATATTATTCTCTAATGTTTAATTATGGTTCTCACCGATGAGGAAAGGTTAACGACGCATTTAAACACTTTATGAAATAAATTTTCTAAAGTTTTCAGAACTGTTTAAACTCTATCTTCCTTTTCTTCGGTGCGTAGCAAGCATTGACAGACGGAGTTTCAGGAGTAGCCAGGTCCACCACTGGGGTGATGGAATTCTGTGTTCTACTGCTTAGTTCTGAAGCCAAAATAGAGGAGATTGGAGTAACTTGATCTAGAACAGTGGAATCGGGAGAAGAGATGGTTGTTTGAATGTCCAAGTAGCCCTCGCGTTCAGGATAATCGCGAATTAATCCCTCTTGGTTCTCGTAAAGGGTATGGAGTCACAACCATACCGAAAAAGTATTTTTCTTGGCGATTCTTCTAGGTGTCCCGCGTCGTTTATTATTTCAGTCTCTTCGGAGCCGGGTAGGATTGATGGATTGTAGGGCTTTCATACATCCGCTTAGGCTCCTGGCGAAGAAGGTCAATGTGATCGAGCACATAGTTGGGCAGCATTATATGACTCTTCCGTGACCACTCTTGCCCTTGTTGATTGGCGGCGAGGTCGTTGAATGGAGAGGATGCTAGAGGTGTAATAAAAGTTTAAATGCCTCATAAATTTCTAATCACGAAAATTAATTGGAGGTTCCCTCTCGGAGCTTAGGTTTACCACAGAGAATTGTTTATCTTCTATCCAATTCATTATTCATTTCACTCTATCATAAAACAGTTGAACCAACAAGTCACTACCGTTACCACCACCACTATGTACTCATCGCTAGAAAATGATACAGTCTTTTACGATGATTTTCAAGATATATCTTCGGGAGAAAAACGCATCGTACGAATTGGAACGAAAACTTTTGACAAAACGGGTACATATATCACAGTTAAGTTGAAAAAAAAGAATGAAGATGGTGTGTTTAAATGTTATCAAGCAGTGACCTTAACGACAAGAACTGATTGTTTGGGAGATAATTATTCAAAAATTAAAAAAAAAATGGTTAAAAAACAAACTGGTGAAAAGACTTCATCTTCCTCCTCCTCCTCCTCCTCCTCCTTCTCAGCTGCAAATGATAAAACATCATAAAAGACGATACACGTCAAAAAGATCAGTCCGTCCCGAAAAAGAATGTGCTGAAAGTGGTGATGAAAACGATGCGGATGATGAATACTCGAAAAATAAAATATGTAGAGTTGCCTGAAACAGAAAAAAAAAACATTTGAATAATTTGATATAACCAGCAGAATGGTTGAAGCAATGTATGAGCAGTCGCCTGAATTTTTAAGAAAATTTCGAAAGAACATTAAATTTTTTATTCTGAACAACGAACCCGACGCCTCACAACTCCCTCTAAACACAAATTTTGCATTTGCAACCCACTCAATTCAGAACGAGTCTTGCGCCCAATTGCTCGACAATGACCATCCCCACATCCATTTTCTCATCGACGTAACAAAAGATTATATCGACGTAGTTAACAAGATGACCTCAACCACTTTTGTTGTACCTTGTCTACTCTCATCTTTCAAGCATCTAATATTGGGTTGCAGTAAACTTCACCTATCGGGACCCCTGATGGAAAAATTAAAAATTGCTGTCAACTAAAACAATTCTATTAACAACTCAACTGACATTGGCAGTGCTCCTCTACGAAGAAGATTGCCACAAGTTTGCTCTGCTTCACAAACTCGATCCATTCAAACTCAACTGATTTAATCACTAATGTAACAATTGAACGCTTCATTAAAATTTTGAATGGTGACAATGCCGCCGAGTTTTCTAAAATTATTGATATTATTCTGAGTGGGTAGTGTCGTTTAGAGATTGATCCACAAACATTGTTTGTTAAATTTATTATGGAAAAGAAATTCAAATTTTAATAATCTGTTTTCCCTCTGTTTTTTTAATTAAACCCTAAAAAAAACTTACTACACCAGCGAAAGGCGTTGCCGAAGAGCGTAGCGATCCATGCCTCAATATTTTTTTGGAACTCGATATAACAAATTTCCAGGAGACTTTTGAATTTTGATTGTTTTTTTTGTTAACAAGATTGCTCTAGACTCCCCTGACTTAGATATGGAATAAAAAAGTTGAAAAAGATATATAAATTAAATCCCTTCATAACATCAAATCAATTATATCAACTTATGTTTTGCAAATCGCATCATATCATGATTATTCACTTTAAGTCCTAGGGGAAATCTAGATGTTATTATCAAATGGGCAACGTAAACACAATAAAGTCCACATAAAAGTGAGTTTGCAGATTGAATAGGTCTGTTCATCGGTATTTGAGTAGTTTCACCATCATGTAAACTCATGAAGCGTCTCGCATATTTGCTTACGTTCGGATACATTGTTAGTTTTGTCCAAGGAGATCAGCGAAGAAAACTTGTCCATCAGCTCGAGCAAACAGTAACCAATGAGTACCCGGTTGATCAGAGTTTGAGGCGTTCACAATTAAAATGTTTTGTCTTTTTCAACGCCAATGGACAATTAGCTGGTCCAATACCTTCAAAGCGATACTTTAATTGTTTGCATCGATTGATGAGCTCATATATCTGAACATTCTCCATTTTTTCCCGTTTCTTACTCTTTCTCTCTCCCTCTCTTCCTCTCTCTCTCTCTCTCTCTCTATCTATCTATCTCTCTCTCTCTCTCTCTCTCTCTCTCTCTCTCTTCTAGGTCATGAGAGTATTTTTGGCAATTTTTTTGTCAGAACGGACGTATACTATTGATGCGCGCTATCCCATGAAAAGTAACTCAATATTCCCAGCAAGTGGAGCGTCGACTTTAAACTCCACGGATATTGTGCAATTGGTCAATTCAGGATGAATAAAGTCATGTGAAGCCTCCTGAGTGGATGTGAGATCAAATGCCAAAATATAATGACTGCTATAATTAGCCAGACTGATTTCATGACTATTGTTGAAAACAAAATCCAGAGCTTCCAATGTGTTATAGTAAATTCTTTTGTTATCAGTCGTAGATATTGGAGTACCTGCAATAGGTACCCTGTTTCTATACACAATGCAATCTGAATTTTTGGTAATGAAAAGGACTTGATCTTCTTGTGCCCAAGTCAGCCTCATTTGTACTCATTGCCACAATCATTCTTCGTGCTGGCTCTTTCGCGAAAACATCCTCTTGACGCCAGCTTTGTACTCCGGTAGTGGCCAGAAATGTTCGTGGAAGGACTTCAATATAATTATAAATTGCTGGGCTTTTCAGCAGCGTTTTTTCTATCGATGACAACACAAGGTCTGTCACTGTCATTTTTTGCACATATAAGTTAGCTTCAGTGATTTGAACCTGGTAATGTTTACCATTGTCCTCTGACATAACAACAAAGTCGTTAGGAGAACGTCTCAGAGAAAAACGGGCAGTGACACCACTAACTAAATGCTTGTCACAAGACAAGAATTCACATGCTTTTTTTACCAAACAACCTCAACTCGGCCGCAGCTGCTACAAGACGTTTACGTTCTGCAACATCAATAGCTCTCCCAGCCGTACTATCCAAATTTGCTGGATTATCCTCATAATATTAGCCTTGGCAAGCAAGCCAAAATTTGTTTGCTTCATTACCGTGAGAAAATCTAGTTTCAATGAAACTTTTATGTGCAAAATTAGCTTTGGTTGTTGAGATTTTTTCGCCATTTAAAGACAGCGTGCATTCGGAAAACAAAGATGAAAGTGGATTATTGACTAAATATGGTGTGTCTCGTAGACCCGCTTCGGTAGCATGAGTTCGTAAAACATTTCCGTTGTTTTGTACAACTCTCAGCACTATTTCAAGACGAGTGCGCTGAAGATCAATGAAGTTGTTTCGATCTCCCAAAACTTCAAACTCAAGCATAGGACCATCAGGCGAGTAGGATGGTCCAATTTTTTGGGTAAAAGCTTTTTCAAAGGTTACAAGTAGAGGAGGTTTTTCAAACAAATCTAGAGAACTGTGGGTCGCTTCAGTTGGTATCAAATTAGAAATCATTTCGCACTCTGGTGAAGAAATTAGAGCGACTTCTTGGTAGAGTTCGTTTCGTTGAAATGGTACCGCTGGTTTTTCTTCTGATTCTCTTCACTGAAGTCTTCCTCTTCTTGATTTTGCGAGCAGACTTTTTTCCGCTTTCAACTTGCCTTTTAATCCTATTCTTGACTGTACTTTTCAAAGCTTGCTTGGGCGTTTTTTTCTTAGTGGCTATATTAATAAGCTCCGGAACACCTTGGACAAGCAACTCTTTTCCCATTCGTTTTGCAGCAGGTATTATAAAGTTACGAGCTAAAGGAAGCGCAACTCTTCCTATTCCCATTGCCAAGGCACCAAAGCCACTGCCTCGTTATCTGTAGTGCCCTGAGAAGTGCGACATAGTCGCTTGATTATGGTAATACGCATCCATATTTAATACCAGCTCTAAAATTTTTGAAATTTTAAAGTTAGAACAACTTTTCCTCCTCCACTCGCAAATGGGACAAGACGACCAGTTTTGGTTCGCAAATTTACTCCAATGCTTTGAATATTATTTACTAGAAGTTTCTTGTAATCTAAATTGCTGAAAACTTTGCGATGATTAGGTTCGATCGGACACACGTTACCGTTTATCACTCGCTGATTAGTATCAATGACTCTTAATAGCGGAGCTTTGGTATCCCTCACAATTTGGTAGTGAATAATATCCAAGTATATAAACATTAATTGAATACCGGCAGTCATGTCAACGGGATAGTCAGAGATCGAATTTTGAGTTGTTTTCATGCTATGTATCGTTTGGCTGGATCGTTTGTAACCTATGTGGTATCCTGTTCCATCCCGCATGCCTTTGAAACCCAAAATACTGAGAATCTGAGGACTCCCAAACGTAATTCCTTCCCGGTAATGCATCCATAATGTGAGGTGTCTGGTAATCGGATCAATATCGTAACTGAAGTTTTCAAGCTCCGTCTTCAAGTTGATTTCGTTAATTATTTTCTTAACATCATCATAAAAACCGCTTGTAATTTCAACTCGTTCACCATCATATGGCCTGGAATTTTTATCTTTATTAATTTTTTGACTTGCTCTGACTTTGTCTTTTTTGTAGTTTATGAGCTTTGTGTCTGTTACATTGTTTATAAGAGTGGGGAATGTTATTTCTGTCGGTGCTACTTTCCATTCACCTTGGAGAATGATCTTTTCGTTTAAAAGATTTTTAAAGTTGGCCAATGAGTTTCCACTGAAAATGTTCATAGACGCCAATGACACCAAAGTAACCATAAAGGAGTCGTTGATAGCGTCATCAAAATTGTTAGTCATGGCTGATATTCTTGTTTTTGTTCTTGTGCCTCCTCCTTCTCCTCCTCCTCCTTTTCTTCTTGCTCTATTTTTTCTACTACTCTGATTAGTTCAGGCTCATAGAATTTTCCCTCAATTGGCTCCTTGTTTGCGTCGATAAGGTTATAAGTCGAAGGATTTCTTGTTGGTACGTCAAATATTTCAAAAATTTCGTCTGTGAAAGATTGTTTGTATCCCTTCCGAAAAGGAATATCAGTTTTTGCTAATCTGACGAAATCGCCAACATAGAGTTTTGGTTGGCGAACTAATTTTTTAGATTGTTCTACTCGTAATGAAATTAGATGTGAAACTTCCTTTTTAGTCACTTTGTTTGGTTCCTTTTTTATGACACGATTCGTTCGTGAATTAATTGTGTGAACAAATTCTTGAAGCTTGTCTATGTAATAGTAAGTCCATTTGTGCTCCAAATATTTGTAAATCAAACTCTTTAAAGATCGAATATTTCTCTCGGCAAATGCAGATTTTTTCGCTCTCGGTTGTGTAAGTCAAAATACCCTTCTTATCACATAGTGACTGAAATGATCCCTTGAATTCTGTGCCCTTGTCTACCCAGAGTTCTTTCGGTTGTTTAATCTTAATCATTTTTTTGAATGCTTCTGCTGTTGCAGTAGCATATTTTGATTTCAATGGCTGCACACGTAGATATCGAGACATACAATCCACAGCAACCAGGAGATATTAAAAATCTTTGTTGTATTTTGCAAATTTATCAACATATGCTAAATCAACTGACCATATTTCGTCTATTTCATAGACTATTACTTTTAACCGAGATATTTTTCGACGAACTGCTCGATATTTTGTGTATGCGGGCTCTGAGTGTAAAAAATGTCTAAGTTACCGTCGTTGTAGTTTGGTTTCGTCTTTCAAGTTCTTCACACTTCCAAACAGAGCTGCCCCTCTAGATGTGCACTTTTTTTAAAATGTTTTCTCTTCGGCTGGTGTAGGTTTGCCATCTCTTCGTTTTAATCTTCGTCGTTTCTGTCGCTGAAGTATCCGAATCGTAATAGGGCGTTCCGTACGAATCAGAGTCTTCATGGTTGTCTTCTTTTTTACCTCTTTAGTGTAAGCTTGTACTTTTGGTGCCTCTGCGTTTTTTGACTGTTTTTGAGCTTGAGGATGGGCTGTTGGTACTGTCAATACTTGTTGGTTGTTTGGTGAGACTTTTGATTTTTGCTGTAGTAGCAATAGCTGACTTGATCGCGTGTTTGGCATATGTATTCATAACCGACTGTTCGTTAAGGTTAAGAGCCGAAAGAATCATTATGAAAGCAGGATTTTGTAACTTTTTGTTCGGTTGTTGTATATCATACAGAATAACTGATGCTTTGATTCCAGTGGGGACCTTGTCCAGATAAATCATTTTGTTTATTTTGACCCGAGTCGATGATTTAATAATTTCCAGAACATTTTTAGCTCGTGTAAGTTTTTTTAGGTCCATGATTTCTAGCTGTCCTAATATACGTTTTTCAACAGCATCCATAGCGTCAGTGGACTCATCACTACCAACATTCGTTCCATCTCCCTCATATTTGGTCATTAGCGTTGTTGTTGTTGTTGTTGTTGTTGTTGTTGTTGTTGTTGTTGTTGTTGTGGTTGTTGTTGTTGTTGTTGTTGTTGTTGTTAATGTTGTTGTTGTTGTTGTTGTTGTTGTTGTTGTTGTTGTTGTTGCTGTTGTTGTTGTTGTTGTTGTTGTTGTTGTTGTTGTTGTTGTTGTTGTTGTTGTTGTTAATGTTGTTGTTGTTGTTGTTGTTGTTGTTGTTGTTGTTGTTGCTGTTGTTGTTGTTGTTGTTGTTGTTGTTGTTGTTGTTGTTGTTGTTGTTGTTGTTGTTGTTGTTGTTGTTGTTGTTGTTGTTGTTGTTGTTGTTGTTGTTGTTGTTGTTGTGGTTGTTGTTGTTGTTGTTGTTGTTGTTGTTAATGTTGTTGTTGTTGTTGTTGTTGTTGTTGTTGTTGTTGCTGTTGTTGTTGTTGTTGTTGTTGTTGTTGTTGTTGTTGTTGTTGTTGTTGTTGTTGTTGTTGTTGTTGTTGTTGTTGTTGTTGTTGTTGTTGTTGTTGTTGTTGTTGTTGTTGTTGTTGTTGTTGTTGTTGTTGTTGTTGTTGTTGTTGTTGTTGTTGTTGTTGTTGTTGTTGTTGTTGTTGTTGTTGTTGTTGTTGTTGTTGTTGTTGTTGTTGTTGTTGTTGTTGTTGTTGTTGTTGTTGTTGTTGTTGTTGTTGTTGTTGTTGTTGTTGTTGTTGTTGTTGTTGTTGTTGTTGTTGTTGTTGTTGTTGTTGTTGTTGTTGTTGTTGTTGTTGTTGTTGTTGTTGTTGTTGTTGTTGTTGTTGTTGTTGTTGTTGTTGTTGTTGTTGTTGTTGTTGTTGTTGTTGTTGTTGTTGTTGTTGTTGTTGTTGTTGTTGTTGTTGTTGTTGTTGTTGTTGTTGTTGTTGTTGTTGTTGTTGTTGTTGTTGTTGTTGTTGTTGTTGTTGTTGTTGTTGTTGTTGTTGTTGTTGTTGTTGTTGTTGTTGTTGTTGTTGTTGTTGTTGTTGTTGTTGTTGTTGTTGTTGTTGTTGTTGTTGTTGTTGTTGTTGTTGTTGTTGTTGTTGTTGTTGTTGTTGTTGTTGTTGTTGTTGTTGTTGTTAATGTTGTTGTTGTTGTTGTTCTTGTTGTTGTTGTTGTTGTTGTTGTTGTTGTTGTTGTTGTTGTTGTTGTTGTTGTTGTTGTTGTTGTTGTTGTTGTTGTTGTTGTTGTTGTTGTTGTTGTTGTTGTTGTTGTTGTTGTTGTTGTTGTTGTTGTTGTTGTTGTTGTTGTTGTTGTTGTTGTTGTTGTTGTTGTTGTTGTTGTTGTTGTTGTTGTTGTTGTTGTTGTTGTTGTTGTTGTTGTTGTTGTTGTTGTTGTTGTTGTTGTTGTTGTTGTTGTTGTTGTTGTTGTTGTTGTTGTTGTTGTTGTTGTTGTTGTTGTTGTTGTTGTTGTTGTTGTTGTTGTTGTTGTTGTTGTTGTTGTTGTTGTTGTTGTTGTTGTTGTTGTTGTTGTTGTTGTTGTTGTTGTTGTTGTTGTTGTTGTTGTTGTTGTTGTTGTTGTTGTTGTTGTTGTTGTTGTTGTTGTTGTTGTTGTTGTTGTTGTTGGCTGTCTGTCTGTCTGTCTGTCTGTCTTTGGTCCTCAGATGCAACAGTAACTGGTTTTGGTATTTTGTCAGTTGATGCATCACTCTGTTTCGGATGTAATTGCGCTCTCATTCGGTTCAAAAAGGATAATTGAGGATTTTTATGTTCAATTAAATTGTCAAACAGTACATGTGCAGCATGTGGTTGCTCTCGAACATAGACATGCTTTGGAATTAAAACAAACTCTTCTGCTGCCACCATTGTTTATCTTCTAAGGTAATTGAAGCAAAAGCAGAGATTATGTCGGACTAGATTAAACCCTTACTTACTCAAAATATTTGCTGGTTTTCTATCAAGGTTCGTCTGTGGGTTGATTAACAGTTTATATATTACTTCAAAATTGTGTATGTTAGGGATACTAACTCGCACGTTACCATTGACTACATTCAGCAAGCATTTACATATAACTGAACTCACATTTCGATTTGATGTTTTTCTGAAAAAACTTCGAAATTGAGAAGGATTCAATTGAACCACGTGCTCCAGAATAGATCGTTTTCTCGCGTTTATTTGTTATGGGTGTGACTGGCTCTGCCTCACTTAACGGTAAGTAAAAAATTGATGGACCTGGTGGTATTATGTTTGAACGGTATCGTAAACAATCTGATGTTCGGGGATCTAAATCAATTGATAGATGTCCGTATGTGTCCTTTGTGGCAAGTTCATATCAGCTTCTCAAAATTTTTGTTAAATTCAGTTGCCTTCCAAGATGCTCTAGTTGCTGAATATCACGAGGTGATTTGAATAAAATGATATGCGATGTGTTCAAATCAATTGTTCGGGACCAACAATTTTGCTGGAATAAATTATGCTTGACATATATAACATCTAAACCTTTGTGTCTCCCTGCTGTTGCGAGTTTAACAAACTCGTTATTATTGTACATTTCTGCACAGGAATCATCAAACACTAGAAGAACATTTTCAAAGTTCCTTAGCCCATCAAAACCGTTGAAATTCGCAAACACAATGTTATTATTGTGAGACTTCCTTTTTTCACTGTACATCGGTTGACTTTCTGTGTAAAAGAAGAATGCTCTTTTAAACCTTGGATAAAATATTTTTCCTTTCAAAATTTTGAATATTAACTCTGTTTTTTTTTGGATCCTGAAGGTCCAACAACTGCCATAAACATTCGCGTTGACGTATCAACAGTTTTATTCATATCCGAGGATTTGGTAGTACGAAGCCAATTAAACCGGACAGGATTGAGAACCAAACTGATGTTTCCTCACAGCTTAGTTTCGTCAAAGAGAGTTTGTAGATACAGAAAGTCAATTAAAATGAAATTAATATCACTTGAGACACGAAAACCACTTCAGATCTCGGTACGGTTACATTATTAAAAAATTTCCAAGATTTTCGCTCAACACTGTCATTATTTTCCTCATAAACAAAATCAATAATGATAGTTGCATCAGGTTCATCAACTGCTATTTCAGACATTTTGTTCAAAATGAAAAAAAATTGTGGTTAAAAAAAATTAATTATTCTTCTGAACAGTAATAAAACTCATACCGAGTATAACTTGTACAGACTTACGATCACTATCATCCTCATCATCAAACATTTTCAGTTTTTGCATGAAACATAATTTTTTTCACAGAGTCCTCTTTCACTTTCTGTTGAATTTCTTTGGGTAGCTCACTGCTGGTTAGATCCAATTAAACTCCGGGTTGACGATGTTTGGGTACTAAGACTAGCTTGGGAAGGCAGACTCCTCGCTTGTTGGCTAACATTTCCAATATATTTGAATCGCTGGAAAAGATGAACAGATCAATCACGGGGAAAAATCTTCGCAGAGTAGTCCATTCTTCTTCAGATGGAACAACTTGCTCTTTCCGTTGCACAATTTGGCCTCTGCAGTCAACGCGCTCTATTCGGGTCAATGAAATTTTAATATCACTCTCTGGGGTCATCCAAGCACAAAGAACTGAATTTGGAGATAGATATGTCTCCTCTTTGGCTAATCTCTCCGTGTTGATCATCGTCATCAATTTTCAACCAATCAAAAAGGCTTTGGGTTTTTTAGAGCACAATGATTTTTGGAGTTGTAATGAGGTATATGTTTGTAGCAGTTCGAAAATTTGTTGTAATGTAAGTTTTCAACTCTTGGACAACCTAAATCATCAAGATTCTCTACTCTGCGGTCTAAATAATAGGTTAGGAAGTCTGCCTTTCCTTTCCCTTAGCGTAGAATGTAGCTCCGCGATTCCTCAATACAACACTTTGGATAATTTAGTTGAGATTTAAATATAAGTAATCACCACTATCCCAATGAAGTCCATGCAAGTAATTCATTAGCCAGCTGTACGCTTTTTGCTCGAGTTTTGGAAGGGAATTAAAACTGACTGGTGGTAGAAAAATTAGGGAGTCGCTGTAGTCAGCGGTTGTGATTGCTAATTCTTTTAAAATAAAAGTGTTTTTCTTGTATCGAAATCCTTCCAAATCCAACACGACTGATCTTTCACTCAGCATTCTAGCAAATGATAGAGTTTTGGTTTCCTCAATTTGATATATGAACAAAATGTGATACCGCTCAAGTGAAAAGCAGGCTGTTGTTACATTTCCACGGTAAAACATAGCAGTATATGGGACCAGTATTGTAAACTTCACGAACAAAACCGGCGGCATCATGTAAAACAGCATGCATTCGTAAAACTTTTGAATCACTTAAAAATTTAACTAACGAAGAATTTTCTATCCCGATCAGTCCACCATAAGGTCTCAGCTTGATAGCAAAATCGTAGTTTATATCGTTAGTAGTCGAGAAGAAGAATAAGGAACATGCAGCTAAAAAATAATTCCGACGGTTGGTGTTTTCTGGATAAGTTTTTTTCAAAGTAAAAAATATCTCATGGATAATTTCCAAGTCCGTTGAAGTTACAGTTCGTTTTTCCAATTTCATTTTCCGTTTTTGCTAACACTTCTCCGACCTGCTTAACTTCGAGCCAATGGAAATAAAAGTAACCTTCCAGATACCACTTACTAAGAACTATATTTTGATGGTATTTATTTAGATAAACTACCGGAAGTTTTTGATACTTTGATAGTTTATTAAAACGAAGTCGTATTTTTCGCTCCAGCCCTTTCTCAATCATCAATGAGTTGAAATCAAATGAATAATAAAAGACATTTTCATAGGTAGCAAAGGTCAAATCAGTTGCTTTTTCATATTTCTGTTTTGCATAAATACACCACGTTAATTGTAAAAGCTCATCCAGATAAAACTATTCTTTACAACTTTCTGCATATTCTCTATTTGCAATTTCTTTGGATCTCGACACGAAAACTATATGACGATTGTGAAAGTATTCGTTTTTTATTTGACATCCAGTTGAAAAAACAGTGAAAGATAAATGCTCCGAATCAATGTCTTTTGTATGCCAACTTCCCATTAGGTTCATTTTTCGCAATTCATTATTCCACAATCTTACTATTTTTTTTATTACGTTTTTGTCTAGACGTAACAGCGACGACTGCAACCGTATTGCAACCTTGGTGAGTAATTATGGTTTACATACGTTTCGGTGTTAATACATTTAAATCATGGAAATACTCTACAGCAGTCAATAGACCGTTAAAACTATGCTGGCCAAAGCTATACTTGCTTTGTTTTTTTACCCACTCCAAAAGTATGGCAGCATTCCAAGTCGAACGTACCAAAGGGCGAAATAATGCTAATTTATGCTTTTTTCCAGACATAAATCGGGTGAAAAATTTTTTAAGGATCCTACTAGAAATTTTTTAAGGATCCTACTAGACAGGGATCTAGAAATTTGCTTCATGGGTATATGACTCTAGGTAAAAGCCTCAGGGTGGAGGCCACCCAAAAATTTGGAATCTCAAGTGAGGATCTTGTAATCCACCAGCAAAATGCCGGCTACAAAATAATTTTGGACCCCTTAGGTGTCGGATCTTGGGCGCCCACGTCTTATTTTAGGTGATTTTGCAAAGGATCCCTGGCGGACCCTCATACTACTCATAAAGGTCAAGTTTTTGATTTGTTGGTCGTTTTTTTTGGATTTTTTTCCGCTAAGTATCCCGCCAAAACTGATAGCATAGGTTTAATCGAAACAACATGTTGTTGAAAGCCTATCTTTATAACTGGTTTTGCCCAGTTTGCTTAAGAAAAAAGTTACGGCGTTCAAACAAAACGAAATTTTGAAACATTGACTGTTTTTCGGAAATTTTTTGACTCTACGCGATAACTATTAAGCCAATTCTCAGGTTGTGTTGAATCGAGAAAATCGGTTTTCAGAATTTTTTCTGCTCGAGGGGACACAGCTTGTGTTTTTTACAGAAAAATTTTATGGATTTTGGAATTTCTTTTGACCGTTTTTTTTCAGAATTTTTGGGCGTTTATCCAATCAAATCTGAGATAAAAAAATCAAATGAAAAAACGGGTTGAAATAATAATTCTTGCAGAAGCGGCGACTCCTCATTTTTTCAGAGAGAATTTCCGGTTTGATAAAGACAGGTAATATGAAAATGCATAAGATCGGGTTTTTTGAGACACTTTGGAAATTTTTTCTCTATTTTCAAAATTTTACTTTTACTTTATTTTCACAAAAGTGTTATCAATGAGAAGTGTGCCCAGTCCGCTGTGTTTACATTACGCCCTTTTTACAGACTTCGTAAAAGTGTGTGGGTGGATTTTTTGAACCAAATTTATGATTTTTTATATCTCGAAAACTACCCTCACAAATCTGAGATTTCTGGTTCAATGGATAGATCAAGTTGTGAAAAGCTTCACTGCATTAGCGGCTACGCCCACTTTGTTTTAGACAAAAGTTTTAACCCTCAAAAAGTCAATTTTTCAGCATTTTTTGAAATTTTACTTTTTTCTAAAAAGTTCCCTCCAAATTTGAGATTTTAGTTTCAATCGAAAGAACGTGTTGTGGGGAGCTCCCCTATTTGTAAGTGATTTCGCCCAAGTTCTTTCACATAAAAAATTCTGAGGTTTTAGTTTCAATGACCAAATAGGGTTGTGGGAAGCTCCGCTGAGTAAATGATTACGCCTAACTTTTTTAAACAAAAAGTTAAAACCCTCCGAAAAGTCAATTTTTTGATTTTTTTCACCAATTGTTGAAAATTCTTAGCTTTTCTCAAAAACTACCCTCCCAAATCCGAGATTTTAGTTCAATTCGAAAGGACGTGTTGTGGGTAGCTCCAATGCAGAATCAATTACGCCCAAATTATTTTCCACCAAAAGTTATGTCCCTTGGAAAAGTCAAAATTTTTTAACCGTTTTTTGAAACTTGACTTTTCTCGGAAACTAACAATCCAAATCTAATGAGCAACGTTTTTAGCCTCTTTCTAACCTACAAGCTTTTTTAATCACCTCAATATTTAAGGAAACTGAATTAACTGCTGAATTGGACAGTTTTTGAAGTCATCAAATTGGGATTTATTTTTCTTTGCTGTAGGTCTAAGAAATATCCAAAAAAATTGACGCGTAAGTGAAGCAACTGCTTATTTTTTCATTACAAAAATTTCTTAAATTATTAAACAGGTAGTTCAGTTTTAGCTGGCCTCTAGTAAAATCTCTTTGGGAAAATTACTCCTCATACTTATTTTAGTAGAGAAACAGCTAAGGTTAGGGGTCAAGTCCATTTTTGAAATCACATTTTTCGTACCGCATCAGTATCCCTAGTTGTTTTTATCGAGTTATATGAAAATTATGGTTCACCTTGTTTCTTTCATTATTTTAAATTTTTTTACTTGCTTTTTTTACGTTTGTGTTTTATTTGCAAATGGTGGGAAAACCGCTTTGTCTCCTTGTAAATTATTAAAGTGTCAAAAAAAGTTAGAACTGAAACAAGTTTGTAATGAAAATTGGACCATTTCAAAGGACAATTTCTCACTTCATGATACAAAAATCATATGGCCGGGCTACCGTTTTTGTTATGAAACTGTGTGGCAATGATGGTAAACAGACAAATATTGCTTAGGTTTGTTCCCCCTGTCGTGAAGAAATAGCATCAAACATTTTAAGAAATTCGCACCCGAAGCTTTTTATTAATCCACAATCGATCACATGGGAGCTTGCTTTAAAGTAAGTTTTTTAATTGGATTTTGTTTCTTTTTGTCAACCTTGTGCCTAAGTTCTGCATCGGAGTAAAATTCTCGCTCAAAAAGCAGAGAAAAAGGTCTCATGCGATTTGAAACATTCTAAGCAATAAAAACGGTTTGTTCAGTGTGACAACCTAATTGTTTCTTGCAATTTTTTGCAACGCGTTTTGAAAAAGTTATTGCATTTGGTGAAAACTGACATTTTGAAACCTGGAAACAACTAGTAAATCCCTGAAATTACTTATAAGTCATATCACGAAGGGTAGCTCTGACCATTTGCTCCTGGCCTATGTAAAAGCTGTTGAAATGCCAAGTCGAAGTTGAGCGAAATCATTCTTGAACTCAAGCATTTGAGATAAAATCGGAATTTGCGCCTAATTTTGCTCATTAGTATATATGATAAGTTCCACAAAATACTACTCAACAATTCGACGCCTAATTAAGCACTATTTTAACAACTAGTCAATAATTGTTTTTGTTGTTGTTGTTGTGAATTTTCAGTAGGATACTGATGGGATGATATCCCCAAAATTCTCAAAATTTTGTCCAGTTATTTCGGCACATGTTGCAGTTACAGAAGAGGACCCATGTGCACTTGTTTTGTTCTGAGAATTGATCGTCGAAAAATTTCCACATCATCTGTATCAATCTTCGCTTTAAGCCTCGCATTTCTCGAAATTCAATTTTCTAATTTAGTCGGTTTATTAGACGGCACGTCCTGAATGTAAACTCTCCTCTAATTTTTTTAGTTCTGGTCTTGTTTAGGTTGAAAATTTCTTTCGTTCTTACTGGATTTTCAATTTTTGCCGGGAGCTTAATGTGATCGTTTTCTTCATGCATGAGTTTCGCCATCATCAGTAACTCGTTCAGCTGGAGAAACAACGCCCGAGGCAGGATGTTTAACAATCTCAGCTGCTCTGTATAGTCAGAATCGTTTCCCGTGATCCATTTTAAGACTTTCTTTTGGAACCTTTCTAATCTCCCTAAGTCGCTTCTTGAGTTATTGCAAATAATTAGACCATACGTTAGAACAGGAAAAATTAAGGATTTGTACAGACCAAGTTTTATGCGCATTTTGACTTTGAATTCTAAGTTTCTGCGGATGCAATAGAACGTTATATTTTCTTTCGACATTCTTGAGTCAATATGGGTTGTCCATGTTAAATTTTTGGACACATGTATTCCTAGATCCTTTATCACAATCGAGCTTTCCACTGCTGTTTCACAAAGAATAAATTCGGTTGCTTTCCTCTAAATTCGACTTTAAAACATTTGTCCAGTGCCAGACTCATCTTGTTTTTGTCTACCCTGTTTTCAACGCTTTTTAGGTCCTGCTGGATGTCTTTTGTGTCTACATTCACTGCTAGCAATTTTAGGTCGTCTGCAAAGATAAATGGGTCACTAAATTTCAATACTTCAGGAAGATCATTTATGAAGATACAGAAGAATATTGGACCAATCAACGATCCTTGTGGTACGCCACTTGTAATTTCTAAAGTTCCTGATGAGAAATTGTCAGCACGAACAAATTGTTTCCTGTTGCTGAGATAGTCGGCGATTATTTCAAGGAAACAGCCTCCAACTCCAATGTTGCTCATTTTCTTTAGTAGTTCGTAATGCGGGACTTTGTCGAATGCCTTAGAGAAGTCGGTATAGAATGCCATCACATGGTTTTCAGCGTTCTTGTCAATAGCTTCGTAGATTTCTTTCAAGAAAGATAACATGTTTGTAACAACTGAACGGTTTTTAACAAAACCGTGCTGACTTCTTGTGAGAAATTTGATGAAATGGTCATACAACGCTGGATACATGCATTTTTCCAGGAGTTTACTCATGATATTCTGGAGTGACACCGGCCGGTAGTTTTTCATTAGTCATTTGTCACCTTTCTTGTAAAAAGGCGACACAGCCGCAACTTTCCATTTATCTGGTATTTTCCTTAACCTCTTGATGTTTTTAAAAACGCAAGGCAAAATTGTGGTCATTTCTCTGGCCGTTCGCTGGAAGAAAATTTGCGGGAGTCCATCTGGGTCCCGCGATTTTGTTATGTTCAGCTCTGTTATAATTTGGTTTAATTATGTTTTTGAGATACT
The DNA here is from genome assembly GCF_963678635.1 of Symsagittifera roscoffensis. Taxonomy (NCBI): domain Eukaryota; kingdom Metazoa; phylum Xenacoelomorpha; order Acoela; family Convolutidae; genus Symsagittifera; species Symsagittifera roscoffensis. Next base: position 37,337 of record NW_026970891.1, read on the forward strand.
GAAGTTACTCAATATCGTATTTTCGCACTTCATGTCACTGAGGTTGAAGCTTGATTTGGGCGAAAATACAGAGTGAAAATATTCATTCAAAAAGTTCACTTTTTCTTTGGCTTTGGAAACAGCTGTTTCGTCCTTGATCAAAGTCTTTGGGACAGTTTCTGATTTTTTCAGACTCTTAAAGTGTTTGAAATTTAAATGTGTTTTACGAGTGGACATCAAATTTTCCTGATAATTTACTCTATATTCCTCTACTGCTTCTTCCACCATTTTATCTAGAGATAGAATGAGATTTCTGCGGTAGCCTGTAGGTTTCAATTTGTATATTTTAGTTTGCGTTCGCAGTTTGTTCATGATGTTTGAAGTACTTGGCGTAGCCCGTGGCAGAAGTGATTGGCGACGTCTCGTTCTTCTAGGCACATGTTGGTTTACCAAATTTTCCAAACTGTAAAGTTCCTCGCACATTCTATTGATGTTTGTATGACATACTGGTGAGAAAGGCTCACTTAGTATTGATTTCTTGATTTCGTTATAGTCCACGCTACCAAAGCTTCGAAAGTTTTCAATAGCGACCTTTACCTCATGGTGAGGACATTCAATTAGAATGCTGATTGCTTTGTGGTCGGAGCAATTGTAAATTTTTGAGAAAGTTTCGTCAGGAGTCGCATGAATGTGACAATTTTTGAATAATGTAATGTCTAGGGTGTTTTTGCCACAAGTTGGAAAATCTATTGCCTGCTCGAACTGATGTTGCTCGATTAGTTCAATAATTGAGTTTTCTTCATTTTCCGTGCTACTATAGTCAATCCAGTTTGCATTTGGAAAATTTACATCTCCGCAAATAAGTGTTGCAGTTGATTGATTTGATTTCTCGATTTCATTTAAAATTTGTGCGAAATCGCCTGGACAATAGCGATACTTGCTGCTCGAAGGTGGATTGTAAAAACAGCAGACAATAATTCGTTTATCGTTTATTTGGATGCTGCAAGTTAAACAACATTGAGGTTGCTTATTTGGCAACAATTTAGATGAAAATAATTGTTTCACTGCCATTAGTACTCAACCGTGCAAATTTTGATCTTTGGCTGTTTGTCGTTCTGATCTATAAATACTGTATTCATTTAGCATTAGTTCAGATGATGCAATGTTTTCGTTTAACCAAGTCTCGCAGAGACATATTATGTCATAGTTTGATGTTGCTATAGCATTTGCAAACTTCATTTGTCGTTCGAGATTTATGAGACTTCTTACATTCATTTGCAGGATGTTGAGAAAGCCTAGTCAAGCATCATCTGCTTGTTCTGCTTCTATCATCTCTTTTTTACCATCATTGAACAGCTCGAAATTCTTGATTTTGATTTTCTCCTTTGGAACTCCTTCGTCTAGAAGTTCTCTTCGTCTTTTTAAGCATAGGTTTTCCTTCCTCGCATCTTCTTTCGATAATGCTGGCAGAAGGTAAATTTCCTCATCTCGCAGCTCATCTCTTTTTTCGAAGCTCTTTGCCAAAAACAATCGTGCTTCATGTTCCGTTGACAGAGTTATTAATAAAGTTCTTGACTTGATGCGCTCTTTGCTGAATTTCCCTAGCCTTTTTATTTCTTCAATTTGTGGTTTAACTCCTAACTTGTTTAGTACCTCATGTAATTTTTCGGTTGTGGGGTAGTACCTCATGAAAATAGTACCTCGTGTATTTTCGCCTTTTGATTTCTCGGGATCTTCTCTGATCCCCTGTATACGGAAGCTTTTATTGATTTAATGATATATTTCTTGTTTTATTTTTTTTTCCAGCTCCTGGTTGAGCTTTCATATCTGTAACAGGTTTAACACTGAGTACATCTGCATAGCTTTTTTCCAGTTTTTCGCATGTGGTTTTTGTAGCGTTTTTGACTTTTTCATCAACCAATGCCGTCAGCCTTTTTTCCATATTTTCAAGACGTGCTTGTATTCCCTCACTCTCTTTTTCAATTTTCTCGTTCATTTGCATCATGGTCCTACACTTTATGAAGTTATCTCTTTCGTTATTAGTTACGCATGTGTCGCATAGAAGCATTGCGTTTAAACCCAAGTCTTTTATGACATTGATGGCGGTGTTAGTAAGACCAGTGCAGGTGCTCTCAAGATGCATTTGAGCATTACACAACTGAAACATCTGTCCTTGGCATTTATAGGTTTTTTGCACGTTTTGCAATTTTTAGTCATTTTGGCGGATACAGAGAGAAGGAGCAAATGGGATAGAGAATATTTATTTACAATTTGATCCAAGCCTGGACAATTAAGCACAGCCCGTCACGAATTAAAATTTAAACTCACAATTTATTTCTTTTCTCGTTTCCTTCGTGCTTCTCGTTGTTTTTTTGACGGTTTCCTTTTCTTCTTTTCCTTTTCTTTTTTCTTCTTTAAGATATCACTCAAGTTGCTATTATTGTTTCGTATTATAGCTAAAGTTTTGATTTCAAGTGCGGTTTCTTGATGCAGTTCTCTGTATCCTTCAAGTAGATCTTTGTCCTGTTGTTTAGAATTTGAAATTATGTCTGTTGTAACTTGAACAACTGGTATCGGAAGTTTCTTTAGATCTTCAAGAATACAGGGTGCACCGTCTCTCTGACAATAGACAAGGCCTTCAATTCGAGGATGCGAATTGACTAGGGGTTTGATTTCTGATACTAGTTGATTGGCAGTACGGGGAGTCCTTGGATTGAATGGATGTTTTGAAATCGAATTGTTTATTACGTCGTGCCAGATAATTACAGACTCGTTTCTATTAATTTCGTCTCTCAAGATGTTTCGTACGATTTTATTCGATTTCGATTTGGGATGAAACAATACTCCCTTGTAATGAATGACGCCTTCTTGCAGTTCCTCGTTTCCTTCTACTGATGCCCAATCTTCAAGTGCCAGATGTATTGAGCTCGCTCCAATAATCACAACCATGAAAAAGGGGTCACCACGGCTACCCCGCAAATCATTTAACCTGAAACTAATTTGGCACAAATTTTTGTACAAGACATTTGCTGCACTGTAAGAACTACAGGGTTCTGTTGCTTGTTTTGCTCCCTGAAATTGCATCGATCTACTTCCGCGCAGTTTTGTGAGCGTCATCGCGAGATCCCTAGAAAAGCATTTTTTTGTTCGAATATATCTTTAGAATTTTTACAATTTGTACCTTGTTTTGCCAATCAATTGCTGGAAAAAGAGACAGGTTTTTCTGCAAAATTAGGTCTTTTCAGCAATTTGGCAAATTCATAACTCAGAGGAACGACATAAAACTACGAAACACAGTCCAGATTTTTATATTGACTAAGCTACGTTTTTCCAAATGTTGCTATCGTCAAGCAGACCGAAAGTCAGGCTAACACATATACACGCGTGATTTTTTCAGCTTCGAAAAATAGCAGTGTTTTGACCATTATCAGTAGAGAGAAATAAATTACAGGTTTTCAACATAAAGCTGCTGTTTTAGCTGTTTGAAGAACTCGTATTCTTTACCGGACCATTTTTGAAAATTGTGTGTTTTTTTTGGAAAAGCATTGAACTAGTACATTATGAAAAATCACCTGTGCCATATTGTTGCTACAGAAATCAACCAAAGCTATTCGAAAGAAAAAATTACGTTTTAGCATCAAAACTTTTCATTTTCTAACCTTGTTCGGTTTTTCTTGCATGTGTTTCATACCAGAAGACCGGCAGATATCAATGCATCTCGTATTCTGTTTATATTCCGACACTGCGTGTCTCGATTTGATCACAAAGTTTCTCGTTGAAAAGTATAGCTGTTGCTTTAAAAGAAAAATTCTACCTGCTTTTTTTGAACAATCAGTCATTTGAAACAGATAGGAAAAACTACGTGTTGGCAAGAAATTGTTTTTGATTGTGCGCTTTTTCAAATGTGTTCATACTAGATGAGCAACAACTAATATGCATCTCGAAAGTTGATCACATCTCGCCATTTCGTGTCTTGGTTTGTGTTTTTTAAGTTCTCGATGCAACAAAAGCACCGGAACAAGAACAAGGCAACTCGAAAAATTGAACAAAAATAAAATGGTAACTATTAACCTAAAGTTGCACGGAGCTTATTATGCTCTGTTTGTTTTCAATAACCAATGTTAAAAGGGCGTAAAAAACTGCAAACACATTCGAACCAGTTCATTTTTTGTGTAAATGGAACTTTAAACTCATGTCGACTGTTGCTTTTTGACGAAAAAAAAATAACCCACGCAAGAAAACATGTTCTTGCGATGTATTTCTCACAAATTGAAAAAAAAATTACAGCACTGACTAGTACACTTAAACCAAAAAAATGTGATTATGGTTCCGATAATCTTAGCGTTCAAAGTTTGTGAGATTTCATTTTTTTGCTGTTTTAATTGCTTCAGGCAATAAATATGCCTCAGACGTAGTGTTTTCACATGAGGTTTGAAAAAATTTGATGACAAATTTCTAAACTTTTTGTTCTTAAATTGAAATAATTGCATTTTTTTTGTCCAGGTTGGCTGATGTTTATCTGGTACAAATTTTTGCGCGTTTGATCGGAGTCTTTAGATACTCTAGTTGGAAAATTTATGCGCAAATTGTGGTTTTTGGGCTCTAATATGGCTGTTTTCAACGTCAAGTTTGGACAATACTTAATTCGACTTTCAGCTAAACTTTTTCAAAGAACAAAAGCAAATCACCAGAGCTACCATCTATGAAACTATCAACACTTGTCTCCGTTTTATTTTGCAGTGAAGAGTTGAAACTGAATGTAGGTTTGCTTGTTCACACTGTTCTTCTTGACTGTGAGACACACCCTCCTTATGTCGTATGTTGCTATTTCGTATACTCTATTACAGATGTCCAGCACCTGATCCATCGTTGATTTTATGCCGGGTTTGGCTTCATATATAGATTCGAGTCCAAAGTTTTCAGCTCCATGAATATGAGTATTCTTCATTGCTGATATCCTCTCTCCTTTTTTCTCTCCAAGATATACTTGCTAGGAACTTTCGAATTGTCCCGATTCGTTTTTTTGAAAAATTGGAAGCATGGTTTAAAATAATTTCTTCCTTGTAGGATTTTTGGAACCCAGAAAATGGCTCAATTCTTGTTTGATTTTTAAATTTCATAGTAATTGAGAGTAGGTTCATTTCTGGAGTACATTTTTGATAAACAAACTTATCAGATGAAGAAAAAATAGGGAAATGACTTTGCGATTAAATGAAAAAGTAAGTGAACAGCTTGAGTCAACTCTATTTCCATGGAATGTTTTGTATGAACTTTCTATATATGGAAATTTCGTGGGAGTAACTTCTTCTGTTTATATCCACAAACTGGACAAAAATCATACTTCCAGACGGCAGTTGTTATATATCAAGCTCTCCCAGCTTTTATTCAGAACATGAAAAAAACTAATTATTTCTGTTTTCATCGAGTTTTAACGAAAAATACATAGTAACGCTAGATTATTGCGTGTAACCTAACGTTTTTTTTTTTGGTTTTTGAAGTTTGCAAGTTCCACTTATAGTAAATTAGATAAAAATAATGGATTTATTGAAAAATTTACAATTTGTACAAACACAGATTTTACACAAGAAGTGTTGCATCGGGCGGAGAAAAATTTAATTATTCTTGTCGAGCAGTTCAACATAACCTAAAATGGAAAAGAGCATAAAAAACACCAAGCATTGCAAGGAAACGATCCGTTCGGCAAAACTTCAAAAACAGTATCCAAATTTTAACCAAAAACTAGCTTCCACCCAAACACTTGGTTCAGAGTTTCTGGACAGAATTTGAAAAGTTCAAACTCGAAATATGAGCCTAATTTGTTGAAAATATTAATTTCTTTCAAGATCTTGTTTCTGGACATAGTGGTTATAAAAGCCTTGTGATGATATAAGAAAACTATTTTCAACGCCCTTATAGTAGTTTGCACTGTTAAATCATGATAAAACAAGATTCTGTTCAAAAATTTTTAATTCAAAACGCAGAAAAATGCATTATACATGCAAAGAGAAAAACCTAATAAATGTGTAAAATAGTTAACTTTTTTTTGAAACAAATGTTGAGTCAACTTTTGAGTTGGTTGTAACTTTCTTCTTCATGTGTCACACCATGTTTTCTTCTCAACAGACATGGTTTTTTTTGTCGAATCTTTTTAAATTCTCTCAAGTACCTTCTATCACGAACTGCTTCATTTTTTCGCCAATTATGCAGGGGATTTCATAGGAGAATGAAATAGTTCTTTGGGTCGCTGTTGAAGATGTTAAACTCAACTGTCATTTGTAGTAAACTGTGAAATTTTGTTGGTTAAGTTTTGATTAATTCACAAACATGTTGCCAAAAAATTTTCAGAAAACAACATCTAAACGCTTTTCAGAAGATTGCGTCTACCCAGGTGCTCCGCTTAGCCTACTTGGAAAAAGTTCGCAAAATGCAAAATCCATACCTAAATTTGTTGAGAATAGTTGATTGATACATGGATGATTTGTAAGTAGGAGCATGTCAAATTTTAACTTTTACCCTGTTTTTAATGTGAGCAAAAAATTAACTCTGATTCTTTTTGCAAGATGCAAAGTTTGATTTTTTTTCTAACAAGTATCAAAAATATATATTCAAATTTTTACAAAGTGGAAAATAAGTAATAAAATCATTGTAAAATGGAAATTTTTTTGTAGTTTTCTTTTCGAAAAAGATTATGCAAAAACCTAACTTCATAAGCAGATCAGAAAAACGCAATAGCTTTTTGTCAAAAAAAACCTGTTATTTTATTGTGAGAAGAACTTCGAAATTGATGAATTCTGAAGCTATTCCCTATCTTACGACATTGTTTTTCTGATATTTTTGATCAACTTAAATGCAAAAATTGGATTTGTTAACAATCAAACTAAGAACGACGAAGTTCATAAATTTTGATCACTAACAGTGTGAGAAGGATTTCTTACAGTTTTCTTTAAATTGCGAAATCTTTTAATGGAATTTTTCTTCAAAGAATAATTTATTTAATTTTTAACATGTGAGAAAAAAATCTACGAAAATTTGCAACTCGCATAAATTGTTTTAATTTTTTAACAAGTTTGCAAAAATGTTTATGATTTTTTCTCGAAAATTATATTCAAAATCCATTTTAATGGTTTCAGTGGAAATGCGAAAAAAACGCAATTTTGTTGTCAGAAACTACCTAAATAGTTGTTGAGAATTATTCAATTTTGCTGGTTTGAGTGTTATTTACTATCTTAAAGTGTTGTTCTTCTGATGTTTTAGATTAACGTATATGCAAGAAATGTATTTCCTAACAATCAAACTCAGAACAAAAAAAAATAAATTTTAATTATTATTAGTGTAAGATTGACTACTTAAGAAAGATTTGAAGAAATTTTAACTCAAATGCGAAGTTTCCTTCATTTTTTTAAACATGTGTGTAAAAATTTTGATGAAAACTTTTGTGTCAGCAAAAAAACATCTTTTGGGTAAAAAAATGCAAAAACCTAATATCTTAATTCTTATACTTGTGCAAAAAACGCATTGAAACAAAAATTCCAAATTTATTATTACGAAAATTAACACGCACGTAACGCTTTAAAACGAAAATGCTAAAGTCAGAATTACAAAAAAAAAATACGAAACGCTTTAAAACGAAAATTCTAAAATTATCAATAGAAAAATTCTAAAATTATTTCGAAATCTTGTTAAATTATCATTAAAAGTTTTCATTATTGATGACTTTGAATGCTATTCTGGATCTTAATACCTGCAAAAATTGTTATTAATTTTTTACAAGATGCTAAAATTGATTTAATTTTTTCAATCATCCTTGCTAAAAAAACAAAGTAAAAAAATTTGCCAACTGCAAATATTGTTACTTTTAACAATTTTTTCTATGACGTCTTACCTTATCTTTCTGTTCCTATCTCCTAAAATTGAAAATGCTGGATGCAACAAATTTATACAAAAAACAGGACAACAGCCATTTTAGTTTAAACTCAAAGAGCTGTGGAGCAGCTGAGATCTCAAAGTTTGTTAAGAGGTGTCTCATACGAATCAAGGAGTAGGAAGCCATTAAGGACTTGACATCGAAGTAAAACGATTTAGAACTGATGGAAGCTCTGCAAGCATGGTTCGCTAGAGACTACTCTGCGATAGCGTGGGCTAACCGTAAAGATGCCTTTTCTTTTGTGAAAATTGCAGTGGATTGTATCACCACTCGCGTGTTGAAAGAATTCTAAAAGTTATTCGACGAGAATGAATTAATCGTAAACGGATATTGTTGAGAGCCTTGTTGAAGCTGTGTCATCTAGCTGTGTCATTGTTGGAGCTGTGTCATGAAGCTGTGTTATGAGAGTAGCATAACAGGAAGCAAAGTCACACGCGGAGCTGTCTGAAGGGAAAAGTCCGATTGATTGGATAGAAAAAACACTTTCCTGGCAGTGTGGAGGTGTTCCCTGGATCGTTACAGACGGAACAGAAAATTGAAGGCTGGCAAGAAGCTTTGGAAAATGAGATGAGTCTGAAAGATAGTGAGAGACTTCATAAACCTACTGGCTCGAAGTATTTGGTGGGATTAAGCTCCGCACACCGTACTACAACAGCAATTATCAATTGGAAGACCTATTGGGTGAGAACATTATTAAGTTAAGCGAATGTAATGCACATTAGTTCCAGAAAAAGCAGCCAAGTGGAGTTTTGCCTACGGAGTTCCCCAAGACAGATGAAAAAGACAGGATACATCAATAAATGACAGAGGTAGAGCCGTTGCTAGAAGCTTCAGGATACTGGACTTGGAGAAAAGTTCAGATGACACAATGGAGAGTATTCCTGCCACTGACTTGCGCAGATTTCATGGTACCCCAAATGAGGAAGCGTAATATTGGTATGGGACGTGGAGGAATTGTTCTGCATGGGGTTGCCCGCCCAGCCCAACCCGTTTCGATTTTATTAGTCAGTGCCATGGTGGCTTTGAGATAGTTGGAAGCCATTGCTTGAACGAGTGAAAAAGAAATGGCTATACCTACGCCTAAGCAGCTAATCAACGTGAAGTTCAACGACACTTTAGACTTGTTTAAAGCTACCTGAAAGATTCTGAAGATACCGAAAGCAATTAAAAGGAAGTGAAGGCAGAGATTGATGCTTTGGTTACGTGCTGTGATGACGTCATGGATATATGAGTGGGCGACGCGTCATATGTCGAGAAACACCGAAGCTTATCAGTCTTTCCACTTGAAACTGGACCGGGTGCCTATAAGAGAGCTTTTATGACTCATGGAATAGCAGTCACTGTGGCTGTGAAGCTTGTAGCTGGAATGTAATGCACGACATATAACGAGAAGAAAGAGTTCTTAGGAGCAGATCTGCAGATAATGTTTAGCCTGTGCTCACATAATTTTTTCCGCCGGAATTGGAAACAAAAAGTGAACAAGGATACCCTGCCCTACTGTAAGCGAACTGTTGGAGCAAATGCGATGAGGCACTGTCCGCAACTCTTTTGATATGATGCAGAAGGTGCTCAAAGTCTTTGAGATTGGTGATTAAGAAGAAAAAGCAAGGAAACAGATGTGGTAGCGATGAAAAGTGAATTGTCCTTGTGTGAAAACTTGACAAAGCCAACTGAGCTTCATCATTAAAATCCTTACGTTTTGATCACAACCTGGTCAGAACAGATGTTGTAACTGTTGTAATTTGTTATTTGAAATTGTTGAATTACAATAAAATTTTTAGTTTGTTACTATTAATTTATGCAGAACTTTAAGTGTTTAATTTAACCTATTTAAAGTTGACTGAAAGTTTTTATCCTGCAAAAGAAACTTCTTCATTTTGTGACAACCTGGTAAGGCTTAGGTACGCTCGCTCGCTCGAGAAAGGTGGGTACCTTGTTAATTTTCCTAGCCACAGAGTTTATTTGTTTTAAAACTTAGGGCTACAGCACGTGCAGACGATCATACTTTGTGAGTAACTCTAAGTTTATTTTAACGGATGCGTGGGCCTTCCACTCGCCAAATTTTTTTAAACAAGCAAACGCGAAAAAAACTTCATGATGGAATGACCTAAGTAGTCAGAAAAGAATTTCTATCTAGGACACTCCTCATGAGGCATGTTTCTCAAAAATATAGAAGGCAGTGAGATGCATTATGATGCCTTTTGTGATACGCGCTGAGATGAGGTGACGCAGAATAATTTTGTCTTCTGATGCGGTTTGTAAGTCTATTATAGATCAATGGATCACCACATGAAGATAAACCGAGTTATGCGCTCAATGGGGACATTAAGGGGACTGTCCGGAGTATGTGCCATTCCCCAAGACTGGCACGGTCGAATGTTCCGACGCACGCCAAAAACGACGTCAAAGGCGGTATGACCAAAATTATAATGAAAAAGAGACTCAGAATGTTCCAGAGTTTTATTTTTCCAAGTTTTGGATTTGGACTGGAACATTTCTGAGAAAAAGCCTATCGACCCTGGAAAAAAAAAGAACAGCCGTATAACAACCCAAAATAAAGTCGGAATTTAGAGAGAGAGAGAGAGAGAGAGAGATATAGAAGAGAAAAGAAGCCTCTTATCGTGGCATCAAGACACGATAACTTGCCGCAAGAAGATCGTGTAACCGTAAGGTCCACTGGGACTTCGGGACGGATCCGAACTCTCTCGTGTCAAAAAATTGGAGAAAAAAGGATTTTATATCCGGGAGAGTGCCAAAATAGAGGCGCGGTGCCGAGAGACTTTAAAAAAACATTAACGATATAGTTTAGCTGATGTGATTCCCTGAATACATTTATTTTTTTCCCGAGTTTAAATTATTTTTTCTGAGTATGAGCAGCGAGAGTCGAGGAAAGAGTCAATCCATCTCCTACGGATTTAGTATACAACTGTTAGTAAAAACATGTTTAATTGTGGTTTTCTAGCCGTGCTTTTAATAGTAATTACGTTTTATGGGGGATCCGAGACCCAGCCATGTGGTTATTTTTGCATGCAAACGAAAAATGATCAAAAATCGTTCGGCTGATTGCCTGAAATGGTAACATAGTACTTAGCCCTTAACAGACCAGAAAATCAACTGGCGGTTGAAAACGAGTAGGATCGATACATCGTCGATAGGGACCTTTTTATGCTCCGTCACAGTGTAACCTGTGGTCGAATGTTTTAATTGGAAAAGACATTGTTTTAAAAATTCCAAAAAATAAGTTTTGAATGCATACGTGTCCTTTGAATGCATACGACTTTTTTTCGAAGTCACAAGTCTTGTTTTTACCCAGTCTCTTTCAGTGTTTCATCTTATTGTTCAAAATAACAACCCTACATTCTCTGTCAAGAACTCACCGGTCAGTCTCTGCGATACGATCTAGTCAGTCTATGGATGCTCCATATGTGGCTCAACATATGAGTCAATTCATCTTTATCCAACAACAAGCAAAGAGGATGAGGGTTATCTGATCAAAGACTCCAGTCAGCGAAACAGAAAATGACTCAACAGCGGTGAAGCCAAGTACAAAATCTTGAGAAATCAGCTTCTCGACAGCTCTTTGTATTGTAAATAGTTTGGTTGTTCTCTTGTTCTGTGTATTTTTACTTTTGAAAAAGAACATTTTTTGGCAAACATGATAAAAATGCTCTATGTTTTTTTTTGCACACGCGATAGAAAATTCCTGACACTTTTTGTTCTTGACAATTTTTTTAAAATATAATAAGAAAAAATTTGAGAAAGAATGATTGCCTTCGTATTTTAGAAAAAATAGCCTAATCAATTTTTCTGGACTGTTAAATGTTAGATTTTATGAAGGCCTTTGTTTCATGGTTCATCAAGAAAAATGATCATCAAGAAAAATCGTTGTTTTCCAGATGGTCTAAGCAAAATTTCAGCAGCTTTTCCAAAAGATGAATTATGCGTTTTTCGAACTTCTATCAGAAAAAAAAAATTCCGCATAATTTTTTCTGAAAATCCGCAAGAAACTTTCATCTTAGAGAAAAATAACCTATGAGTTTTGGTAAACTTGTTGAAAACTTCAGATTTTTTTTCTTCTTCCAAAAAGATCTAGAAAAAGTCTTGCGTTCTTGTTAAAAATTTCTATACAAGTTTTAATCATGCAAAGAATTTCGAACAAAATTTTCCTGAAAAATTCATCAAAACTTTTACACCTACTTATAAAACTGAAATCAATTTTTGCTTATTTTTTACCCAGTCTCTTTCAGTGTTTCATCTTATTGTTCAAAATAACAACCCTACATTCTCTGTCAAGAACTCACCGGTCAGTCTCTGCGATACGATCTAGACTGGGTTGCTTGTTGAAATATCCAACAACAAGCAAAGAGGATGAGGGTTATCTGATCAAAGACTCCAGTCAGCGAAACAGAAAATGACTCAACAGCGGTGAAGCCAAGTACAAAATCTTGAGAAATCAGCTTCTCGACAGCTCTTTGTATTGTAAATAGTTTGGTTGTTCTCTTGTTCTGTGTATTTTTACTTTTGAAAAAGAACATTTTTTGGCAAACATGATAAAAATGCTCTATGTTTTTTTTTTGCACACGCGATAGAAAATTCCTGACACTTTTTGTTCTTGACAATTTTTTTAAAATATAATAAGAAAAAATTTGAGAAAGAATGATTGCCTTCGTATTTTAGAAAAAATAGCCTAATCAATTTTTCTGGACTGTTAAATGTTAGATTTTATGAAGGCCTTTGTTTCATGGTTCATCAAGAAAAATGATCATCAAGAAAAATCGTTGTTTTCCAGATGGTCTGAGCAAAATTTCAGCAGCTTTTCCAAAAGATGAATTTTTTTTTTTTCCAACTTCTATCAGAAAAAAAAAATTCCGCATAATTTTTTCTGAAAATCCGCAAGAAACTTTCATCTTAGAGAAAAATAACCTATGAGTTTTGGTAAACTTGTTGAAAACTTTAGATTTTTTTTCTTCTTCCAAAAAGATCTAGAAAAAGTCTTGCGTTCTTGTTAAAATTTTCTATACAAGTTTTAATCATGCAAAGAATTTCGAACAAAATTTTCCTGAAAAATTCATCAAAACTTTTACACCTACTTATAAAACTGAAATCAATTTTTGCTTATTTTTTTTTAAATGTTAGAGCAATTTTTTTACCCTTCAAAAATTCGGAGAGTTTTTTGGCACACAAGTAAAAAAAATTACAAAAATCTATTCGTTAAAAAGACGTTTTAGTTGAAATAAAATAACGGTTGACAAGATTTTCAATCACAAAAAACTATTTGTTTGTAGAATAACTGACATGTCAACTGTTTATAGAACCATAATCATCAAAGAAACGATCATCAGCTCAACAACTCAGGCTCATACTTTGAGTTTCATTTTTTTTTCGATTCACTCGCAAAAAACTAATCCGAGAATGTGAGCCGAGGCAAGCTTTTGGGTAGAGCTGAGATGATATTTTCCGCATCAAGCGTTTCTATGCATCACTCTGAAGTTTTGCTGGTTTTCTGCTTTTTAAACTGTGCCCGAATGCTAGGTTCAACTAGTTCTTTTTTGATATTTTTTAATTTACAATGAATCGCTGAATTACTAATTTCAATATCTACCGAATGTTCGTAGTCCAATCATCACTTACACATCGTTAAGTGAAAACAATATTGCTTCATTTGCAATGCACAATGAGTTATCGATTTCTCCTATTCTCGATCTTTCTCCAAACTGTATTGTTTTCAAGCCCATTCTACTGATAGGTTAGATCTGAGTCTCAGAAAGTTTTTCAAGGGAGAATAGTTTTCCCAAATTTTTTGAAATTGGTAAAAATTAAAGAAAAAATTTGAAAAACAATACAATGAAAAGCAAAACTATCTTGAACCTTTGAACCTTTTTGATCAACTTAAATGCAAAAATTGGATTTGTTAACAATCAAACTAAGAACGACGAAGTTTATAAATTTTGATCACTAACAGTGTGAGAAGGATTTCTTATAGTTTTCTTTAAATTGCGAAATGTTTTAATGGAATTTTTCTTAAAAGAATAATTTAATTAATTTCTAACATGTGAGAAAAAAATCTACGAAAATTTGCAACTCGCATAAATTGTTTTAATTTTTTAACAAGTTTGCAAAAATGTTTATGATTTTTTCTCGAAAATTATATTCAAAATCCATTTTAATGGTTTCAGTGGAAATGCGAAAAAAACGCAATTTTGTTGTCAGAAACTACCTAAATAGTTGTTGAGAATTATTCGATTTTGCTGGTTTGAGTGTTATTTACTATCTTAAAGTGTTGTTCTTCTGATGTTTTAGATTAACGTATATGCAAGAAATGTATTTCCTAACAATCAAACTCAGAACAAAAAAAAAATAAGTTTTAAATATTATTAGGGTAAGATTGACTACTTAAGAAAGATTTGAAGAAATTGTAACTCAAATGCGAAGTTTCCTTCATTTTTTTAAACATGTGTGTAAAAATTTTGATGAAAACTTTTGTGTCAGCAAAAAAATATCTTTTGGGTAAAAAAATGCAAAAACCTAATATCTTAATTCTTATACTTGTGCAAAAAACGCATTGAAACAAAAATTCCAAATTTATTATTACGAAAATTAACACGCACGTAACGCTTTAAAACGAAAATGCTAAAGTCAGAATTACAAAAAAAAAATACGAAACGCTTTAAAACGAAATTCTAAAATTATCAATAGAAAAATTCTAAAATTATTTCGAAATCTTGTTAAATTATCATTAAAAGTTTTCATTATTGATGACTTTGAATGCTATTCTGGATCTTAATACCTGCAGAAATTGTTATTAATTTTTTACAAGATGCTAAAATTGATTTAATTTTTTCAATCATCCTTGCTAAAAAAACAAAGTAAAAAAATTTGCCAAGTGCAAATATTGTTACTTTTAACAATTTTTTCTTTGACGTCTTACCTTATCTTTCTGTTCCTATCTCCTAAATTTGAAAATGCTGGATGCAACAAATTTATACAAAAAACAGGACAACAGCCAATTTAGTTTAAACTCAAAGAGCTGTGGAGCAGCTGAGATCTCAAAGTTTGTTAAGAGGTGTCTCATACGAATCAAGGAGTAGGAAGCCATTAAGGACTTGACATCGAAGTAAAACGATTTAGAACTGATGGAAGCTCTGCAAGCATGGTTCGCTAGAGACTACTCTGCGATAGCGTGGGCTAACCGTAAAGATGCCTTTTCTTTTGTGAAAATTGCAGTGGATCGTATCACCACTCGCGTGTTGAAAGAATTCTAAAAGTTTTTCGACGAGAATGAATTAATCGTAAACGGATATTGTTGAGAGCCTTGTTGAAGCTGTGTCATCTAGCTGTGTCATTGTTGGAGCTGTGTCATGAAGCTGTGTTATGAGAGTAGCATAACAGGAAGCGAAGTCACACGCGGAGCTGTCTGAAGGGAAAAGTCCGATTGATTGGATAGAAAAAACACTTTCCTGGCAGTGTGGAGGTGTTCCCTGGATCGTTACAGACGGAACAGAAAATTGAAGGCTGGCAAGAAGCTTTGGAAAATGAGATGAGTCTGAAAGATAGTGAGAGACTTCATAAACCTACTGGCTCGAAGTATTTGGTGGGATTAAGCTCCGCACACCGTACTACAACAGCAAATATCAATTGGAAGACCTATTGGGTGAGAACATTATTAAGTTAAGCGAATGTAATGCACATTAGTTCCAGAAAAAGCAGCCAAGTGGAGTTTTGCCTACGGAGTTCCCCAAGACAGATGAAAAAGACTGGATACATCAATAAATGACAGAGGTAGAGCAGTTGCTAGAAGCTTCAGGATACTGGACTTGGAGAAAAGTTCAGATGACACAATGGAGAGTATTCCTGCCACTGACTTGCGCAGATTTCATGGTACCCCAAATGAGGAAGCGTAATATTGGTATGGGACGTGGAGGAATTGTTCTGCATGGGGTTGCCCGCCCAGCCCAACCCGTTTCGATTTTATTAGTCAGTGCCATGGTGGCTTTGAGATAGTTGGAAGCCATTGCTTGAACGAGTGAAAAAGAAATGGCTATACCTACGCCTAAGCAGCTAATCAACGTGAAGTTCAACGACACTTTAGACTTGTTTAAAGCTACCTGAAAGATTTTGAAGATACCGAAAGCAATTAAAAGGAAGTGAAGGCAGAGATTGATGCTTTGGTTACGTGCTGTGATGACGTCATGGATATATGAGCGGGCGACGCGTCATATGTCGAGAAACACCGAAGCTTATCAGTCTTTCCACTTGAAACTGGACCGGGTCCTATAAGAGAGCTTTTATGACTCATGGAATAGCAGTCACTGTGGCTGTGAAGCTTGTAGCTGGAATGTAATGCACGACATATAACGAGAAGAAAGAGTTCTTAGGAGCTGATCTGCAGATAATGTTAAGCATGTGCTCACATAAATTTTTCCGCCGGAATTGGAAACAAAAAGTTAACAAGGATACCCTGCCCTACTGTAAGCGAACTGTTGGAGCAAATGTGATGAGGCACTGTCCGCAACTCTTTTGATATGATGCAGAAGGTGCTCAAAGTCTTTGAGATTGGTGATTAAGAAGAAAAAGCAAGGAAACAGATGTGGTAGCGATGAAAAGTGAATTGTCCTTGTGTGAAAACTTGACAAAGCCAACTGAGATTCATCATTAAAATCCTTACGTTTTGATCACAACCTGGTCAGAACAGATGTTGTAACTGTTGTAATTTGTTATTTGAAATTGTTGAATTACAATAAAATTTTTAGTTTGTTACTATTAATTTTTGCAGAACTTTAAGTGTTTAATTTAACCTATTTAAAGTTGACTGAAAGTTTTTATCCTGCAAAAGAAACTTCTTCATTTTGTGACAACCTGGTAAGGCTTAGGTACGCTCGCTAGCTCGAGAAAGGTGGGTACCTTGTTAATTTTCCTAGCCACAGAGTTTATTTGTTTTAAAACTTAGGGCTACAGCACGTGCAGACGATCATACTTTGTGAGTAACTCTAAGTTTATTTTAACGGATGCGTGGGCCTTCCACTCGCCAAATTTTTTTAAACAAGCAAACGCGAAAAAAACTTCATGATGGAATGACCTAAGTAGTCAGAAAAGAATTTCTATCTAGGACACTCGTCATGAGGCATGTTTCTTAAAAATATAGAAGGCAGTGAGATGCAGTATGATGCCTTTTGTGACACGCGCTGAGATGAGGTGACGCAAAATAATTTTGTCTTCTGATGCGGTTCGTAAGTCTATTATAGATCAATGGATCACCACATGAAGAAAAACCGAGTTATGCGCTCAATGGGGACATTAAGGGGACTGTCCGGAGTATGTGCCATTCCCCAAGACTGGCACGGTCGATCGTTCCGACGCACGCCGAAAACGACGTCAAAGGCGGTATGACCAAAATTATAATGAAAAAGAGACTCAGAATGTTCCAGAGTTTTATTTTTCCAAGTTTTGGATTTGGACTGGAACCTTTCTGAGAAAAAGCCTATCGACCCTGGAAAAAAAAAGAACAGCCGTATAACAACCCAAAATAAAGTCGGAATTTAGAGAGAGAGAGAGAGAGAGAGAGATAGAAGAGAAAAGAAGCCTCTTATCGTGGCATCAAGATACGATAGCTTGCCGCAAGAAGATCGTGTAACCGTAAGGTCCACTGGGACTTCGGGACGGATCCGAACTCTCTCGTGCCAAAAAATTGGAGAAAAAAGGATTTTATATCCGGGAGAGTGCCAAAATAGAGGCGCGGTGCCGAGAGACTTTAAAAAAACATTAACGATATAGTTTAGCTGATGTGATTCCCTGAATACATTCATTTTTTTCCCGAGTTTAAATTATTTTCTCTGAGTATGAGCAGCGAGAGTCGAGGAAAGAGTCAATCCATCTCCTACGGATTTAGTATACAACTGTTAGTAAAAACATGTTTAATTGTGGTTTTCTAGCCGTGCTTTTAATAGTAATTACGTTTTATGGGGGATCCGAGACCCAGCCATGTGGTTATTTTTGCATGCAAACGAAAAATGATCAAAAGTCGTTCGGCTGATTGCCTGAAATGGTAACATAGTACTTAGCCCTTAACAGACCAGAAAATCAACTGGCGGTTGAAAACGAGTAGGATCGATACATCGTCGATAGGGACCTTTTTATGCTCCGTCACAGTGTAACCTGTGGTCGAATGTTACAATTGGAAAAGACATTGTTTTAAAAATTCCAAAAAATAAGTATTGAATGCATACGTGTCCTTTGAATGCATACGACTTTTTTTCGAAGTCACATGTCTTGTTTTTACCCAGTCTCTTTCAGTGTTTCATCTTATTGTTCAAAATAACAACCCTACATTCTCTGTCAAGTACTCACCGGTCAGTCTCTGCGATACGATCTAGTCAGTCTATGGATGCTCCATATGTGGCTCAACATATGAGTCAATTCATCTTTATCCAACAACAAGCAAAGAGGATGAGGGTTATCTGATCAAAGACTCCAGTCAGCGAAACAGAAAATGACTCAACAGCGATGAAGCCAAGTACAAAATCTTGAGAAATCAGCTTCTCGACAGCTCTTTGTATTGTAAATAGTTTGGTTGTTCTCTTGTTCTGTGTATTTTTTACTTTTGAAAAAGAACATTTTTTGGCAAACATGATAAAAATGCTTTATGTTTTTTTTGCACACGCGATAGAAAATTCCTTACACTTTTTGTTCTTGACAATTTTTTTAAAACATAATAAGAAAAAATTTGAGAAAGAATGATTGCCTTCGTATTTTAGAAAAAATAGCCTAATCAATTTTTCTGGACTGTTAAATGTTAGATTTTATGAAGGCCTTTGTTTCATGGTTCATCAAGAAAAATGATCATCAAGAAAAATCGTTGTTTTCCAGATGGTCTAAGCAAAACTTCAGCAGCTTTTCCAAAAGATGAATTATGCGTTTTTCGAACTTCTATCAGAAAAAAAAAGTTTCCTGATAATTTTTTCTGAAAATCCGCATGAAACTTTCATCTTAGAGAAAAATAACCTATGAGTTTTGGTAAACTTGTTGAAAACTTCAGATTTTTTTTCTTTTGCAAA
This sequence comes from Symsagittifera roscoffensis, assembly GCF_963678635.1. Taxonomy (NCBI): domain Eukaryota; kingdom Metazoa; phylum Xenacoelomorpha; order Acoela; family Convolutidae; genus Symsagittifera; species Symsagittifera roscoffensis. Next base: position 56,291 of record NW_026970891.1, read on the forward strand.
AAGATCTAGAAAAAGTCTTGCGTTCTTGTTAAAAATTTCTATACAAGTTTTAATCATGCAAAGAATTTCGAACAGAATTTTCCTGAAAAATTCATCAAAACTTTTACACCTACTTATAAAACTGAATTCAATTTTTGCTTATTTTTTTTTAAATGTTAGAGCAATTTTTGTACCCTTCAAAAATTCGGAGAGTTTTTTGGCACACAAGTAAAAAAAATTACAAAAATCTATTCGTTAAAAAGACGTTTTAGTTGAAATAAAATAACAGTTGACAAGATTTTCAATCACAAAAAACTATTTGTTTGTAGAATAACTGACATGCTAACTGTTTATAGAACCATAATCATCAAAGAAACGATCATCAGCTCAACAACTCAGGCTCATACTTTGAGTTTCATTTTTTTTTCGATTCACTCGCAAAAAGCTAATCCGAGAATGTGAGCCGAGGCAAGCTTTTGGGTAGAGCTGAGATGATATTTTCCGCATCAAGCGTTTCTATGCATCACCCTGAAGTTTTGCTGGTTTTCTGCTTTTTAAACTGTGCCCGAATGCTAGGTTCAACTAGTTCTTTTTTGATATTTTTTAATTTACAATGAATCGCTGAATTACTAATTTCAATATCTACCGAATGTTCGTAGTCCAATCATCACTTACACATCGTTAAGTGAAAACAATATTGCTTCATTTGCAATGCACAATGAGTTATCGATTTCTCCTATTCTCGATCTTTCTCCAAACTTTATTGTTTTCAAGCCCATTCTACTGATAGGTTAGATCTGAGTCTCAGAAAGTTTTTCAAGGGAGAATAGTTTTCCCAAATTTTTTGAAATTGGTAAAAATTAAAGAAAAAATTTGAAAAACAATACAATGAAAAGCAAAACTATCTTGAACCTTGCTTTCAGCTCAAAAGAACAAAATATTGGACAAAACAGAAAAACTATGAATTAAGTTGCTGAAATCATTCGAATATTTTCTATACTAGAACACTATTTTGTCAAATTTTGGAGCAGGAACTTGCGAACTGGCATGCAGTTTATGACTTAGCAACAAACTACACGATAAGAGTGAGAATCACAATCAAGAAGTACTGTATGAATAATTCACCCTGCTTTCAGATTCCACACTTCACTGAAAATGAGAATGATGTCTTGAAGCAAGTAGCCTCTGCCAACTATACTTTGAACGAATTCAAACAACTCGTCCAAATCTTGGATGACTTTATGTTTTAAGATAATTACAATGTTCAAAAAATTGTTGAGTGATCAACAGGCTTCTTGCTATTATAATTTTCTAATTCAAAAATTTATTTCCTCGATTCATTGTTTAAAGTTTTTTGAGCAGAGCAATTTGAAAAGATACGTTGGTTTCCTTAGGTTGGAAACTTCAAAATGATTCGGGACCTATTTATCTGAATTTCAAGGAGAAACACAGAAATTTTCGCGGAGAGTCTCAAAGTTTCAAAAATTACCAAAATTGCAAGTTTTGGACACAGAACCTCAAATCTTTCCACTTGAGTGATTTTTGCTTAGTAAAAAATGTACAAATTTCTTTGAGATATCATCCAGATAAAAACATGAGAGATATTTTAGATTGCCGAGTGCAAGAAATTTTTTGGAATACACGTAGAAAAAGGAAAGATGGAGTGGTTGGTTTTATCTGTCGAGTTTTCCGAAAAAAAGTTTCATTGAACACAAAAAACTAAAAGTCTCTTTTATTGATAAATCTTTTATTTGGACCCGTACATAAAATTGAAAGAGATGAACTAAAGTTGCTCATTTTGGTCGAAATGGATACGGAAACTCTCGTTTGTTTTTTTTTGCAAACCCAAAGTTGTTAGACTTTGAGCAATTCTACCTGATGCAGTGAATCTGTAAAGTATTTTTGTGCAGTGGATCTGTGATTCAAGAAGTATATTTCGATTTGATTGAAAACTTTCTCTAAATCAGACTGAAATTTTTGCTTATTTATGTGATTGAATTAAAATTTTAATTATCCAAGAACTTCGATGAAAATTTACTAAAGTTGAAAGACACAGTAGGGGAATGAATACAAGGGAAAATATTTTTAAAAATTATATATATTTTTGTTCAAGCAATGGTTAGATGCTTTACTAATCAATACAATAGGTCAACAATTAGGTCTGAGACCTCAATCAACAAAAGGGTATCAAGGGTGGCTCACAATCAACTTTTTTTTCGACCATGAACCAAATAAACTCTTGTTTTGGGCAATGAGCATCATTAAGTTTAACTTCCCAATAGTTTAAACGTTTTGCCAAAACTTCAAAAATTTTTGTAAAAAAAACTACCTCGGCAAATGTCTAGGAAAAATTTTGACGAGGAGATCTACATGGAGAACTATATTAGGCTTGCCCAAAGGCTTGCATGTAATAATTGTTATCACTTCATTTCTCACTGAAAGTTCAGTTAGAATGGATCAGTTAATACCATTCCGTCCTGAGTTTATCAATCAAAAAAAACCCTTTCCAAAAAATGGAAGAAAAGCAAGAGAAAGGGGAGGTTTTACCAGAAGAATATGATTTTTTTACAATCCAGTAAGTGCAAGATTGAGATCTATTAAAAAAAAACATCATTCGGATGTAGCTTTGAGTTTTCAAAGATATAAAGTGAGTCTGCCGGGCAATATTTTTTTGGATAGTCGAGATAAAAAAAAACAGTATTTACGGATTTTTACTTCCATTTTGAAAGCAACAAAAGTTCTAACTAAACTGGTTATCAACTGGGTAAGCCAAATAAAAAATTAGACGAACTTGGGTCCCTTTCGAAAATTGAAATTGTAAGACCTACCATAGGGTATTCTAGGGGTAGAGCTGCGTAAGGTTCTATGCGCAATTTGAGTCAAGCAAGCGGTTTGTCAAAAAAAAGTAAAACAGTTTTTTTACAAACCAAGAGACTTAAACAATTTTTGATCCTTAAAACAGACACCCTAAAAAACTTCAAGTTTTCTCCGAGTGCTGACATGACTTGTGCGGCATGGACCTGGCTTTTGGACAAGGGTGTGATGTTAAATATTTTTTAGATGCTGCTGATGTTTTTCGCAATTTTTCAGAATTCAAACATTGAAAGCGAAACATGTAAAGCTACCTTGCAAGCTTTCAAAAAAATCTCTAAAAGCACTCCTTAAAGCCCTTGGTTACAAAAAAAGACCATGGGGAAATTGTACAGTAAGGAATAAAATAATATTTACTCATCAATGATTGAAACAAAAGCTGTATATGCAGATAGAGCTAATCAATCACTAAAACACATAAACTCCCGCTTCATAGAAGGCCATGGTGGAGATTCGTTCTTATTTTATCTCAATTGGTATCAACAACGAATTGTTGCAATAATAGATCTAATGGAAAATCCTTTAGATATGCTAAGATTTTTGCTCAGTTTTGTACAATAAACATCTGACAAAGTATTGAAAATCAAAATTAAAAGTTGGAGAGCGAGAGTTTCTAAGAATGATATTCCTTTTTGAAAGGGATACAAATTATAAGATACATTTGTTTGAGCCTTCAAAAAAATCTCCAAATAACCCTTTCAAATATATAATCAAAAATCTCGAAAAAGAAGAATTTTTTGGAAAATTGATTAAAAAACAGCTGACAAATTTTTCCGACTGAAACTAATTTTTTTGGTATTAAATTTCTATCGATCAGTAATTGTTTTTTTTTACTGTTAAGTTAAATTTTAATGCTTTTTCTGATTGTTTCCCAAATAACTGTCGTACTTCTCCTACGAACTTCCAACCTGAACAAATACAATAGAAAGGAGAATGAGAGGTTGCTGTTCAGAAATACCATAGCCTTCTTAATGCCAAAAAGAGGGAAAGCTTACATTCCTTGATGGAAAAAAGTTCGGAGAAAAAAATTGTGAATCGATTCATAGTGAAACAGGATTGTATTCAAAAAATTGTAGCAATGAACAATAAAAATCGAAGACGTCTAGTCGCACAAGCAATTACAAAAACGGAAATTATATATCAGGAGACACAGTTTTACAGTCAGGTTTATTCATTCATTGTGCTGATTGGAGTCAAATTTTTCGTTTTTACTGCAAAATCAAACAGTGGTTATAGTTAGTGACAAAATCTCTGCAATCTTACGACATAACAAGAATGTTTCCACTGAGGAAATTTAGAGTTATCATAGAATGCAACCTGCTCGATAAAACAGAAACTTGTTTTTTGCTATTTGTTTTGCTCATTTCCGAAGTGAAAATTGAAGCTATCAAATCTAAAGGACAGTACATGATTTGTCAATCCTTCACAAAGTTACAGTTTAAAACATAGAACTAAGAGAAAGTACAGAAAAAAAACCTTTCTTTTGTATGCGTAGGATTTACACGGTTTGATTTCTTGTTCCGCAATGAACTATCTTCTCTAAGGGCAAAAAAAATCGAACAAATTCAGCTCGTTAACAGTGAGTAAAAAAGAAAACATGCTTGCCATGAATACAGTTTGAAGAAGATACTGATGCCTTAGATATGCATCCGTTCAGCGTTGGAGCGAATTCCTTAGAAACAGGGATAAATTTTTTCCATTCTACGCGAGGCTTGCCACTAACTTGTTTACCTGTCAAAAATTGTTACTAACAAAAACCAAAGTTCAAATTAAACTAAGTTTTTACATGCTGTCAGATAACCCAAAAGAATGTCTGAAAAGATTTTAATTTTTGACATGATTTCACAACAAGATGCAGCTGAACAGTTGCATTTTCCAAAAATTCTCTGAGAAAATTTGAGACTAAAAAAGTTTTCAAATTTTCTTTGGAGCAAGAAACGGAATCTTTCGTCTAATATAAATGATTATCAAAAAACCAAATTGAAAAATAAGGAACAGTTGCTAAAAACGGTTTCTGTAAAAAAAAATTTCTCTACAAGACTTAAATCAATAGAAACAGTAATGAAGAGAAACTAAATCAACAGAAACAATAAATGAACAATGAATTGTGCAAAATAAAAGAAAACAAAAAAATTCTACAATTTGAATTGAAAAACAGTGTACAAAAATGTTTCACTCGTTAAAAAAGACATATTTATGGGACTTTGTTGATTTAGTGCATAATTGCATGTAAGTCATCTTCTCTGATATTTTTGTTCTCTATAAAAAGAACATCTTTTTTTTTCAGATGTAATCTTTCAATTTTTTATGAAAAAGTTGTCGAAACACTTTTTAGAATTCACCAATGTCTTACAAAGTAAATGGTTTTCATCCTCAAAAAAGCACAAACGGTGAATAAACTCAGCTCGTCAGCAGTTAATGAAAAAGAAAAGATCTTGCTTATCTTGAATTTAATTTTGAAGAACTACCTGAAGCATAATATGTGATTCCGTTATTTAATTAAGCAAAATCGTTAGAAACAAAGATTTCTCTTTCATTGTTTGAAAGATTGGCCTTTGATTAGCTTACTTGAAATGTTCTCACTAATAAATACCCATGTTCGACCTAAACGAAGTCTTTTTCATGTTATCTCATAGACCAAAAATAGTCTAAAGTTTTTCGATGCTTCGCTGTTAACTAGAAATTTTTTAGTAGCTGGACAAATTCATCAATACTTGCAAGTGAACCGGGAAAGGGAACCTACTCTTCACAATTATCTGGGAAACATAGAAAGAATTTTTATCATTCCATCTCGTCTAAACCAGTTCAATGATGAAAAAGTTACAAGCAGAAAATACAAGAAAAAACTTGAATGTTCAACTGTTGAATAATCTGCTCATGAAAACCATTTTAACTATCAACAGTTCTATTTGGAAGAGTTTATAAAATTTTGGAGTGGATGGCCAATTGTTTCATTAGATACTACTTCTCTTTTTTGCTTATATGTTACAACAATGAAAGCAGTGTAATTTTACAAAGAAATTTCAGCTGCTAATACTGAAGAAAACCAAAATCACTTTACTTACCTTTTCTTTTTTACTAGATTTCACAAAAGGATGCAGTAGAACAGAAGCATTGTGCATAACTTCTGGAGAGAATTTCAGAACGATTAATTTTTTCACAATTTCGTCGGAGCGAAAAACGGAAATGATAGTCTTGGGAGAAAGAAAATCAAACGTTCAAAGTGACAAACACCCTACAGTTACTGAAAAAATTTCAAATTTTTGAATTTTCAGGTTTGCTATAAAAACTATGGATCAATCAGATTTGTTGTTGTTTTTTTGGATCAATCAGATTTGTTGTCCGTGCACTACCCATTGTGTTTTTTCTCCAGAACTAAATCAACAGAAAAAAGATAATGAAAGCCTCGTAATTGAAAGTCTGAGAAATAACCCAAACCTAGACTGTAAAGCAGTAATTAAAAATAATTGACCGGTACGTAATACATTTGTATGGGACCTTTTTGACTCAGTGCCTAAGGGCATTTAACTTATCTTTTTTGTCCTAAATTCAACAAAATTCATCAAAGTTTTTTTTTCAGCTGTAAATCAGCTATCAAGAGTAAAGAAGGACAACTTTTGTTGTGTACAGTACATTGATAGGATTCAATTACATGGGATCTTACCCCTCTAATAAAGTTCCTCCTTTTGAGCTTTATAAATAAATATTTGTACATTGTGCAGTTTTTCGTTTGTGAATGCAATTCTTTCCAATAATTTTATTAAAAGATGAGAAGTTTTTTTGATATTTCGTTGGGCTGTTTTAAAGCTACTGCTGGATGGTCTATATATTGTTAACACGCCATATAAAACCAGCCAAAACTCAATTAGGATCAAATCATTTCGTATTTTGAGGTTTGCAGAAAAAAATGTTGGGCGATAACTATTACCATAGACTCACAAGGAAAATACAAACATGCTATAACAACAGAATTTTTTTATTTAAACGCAATAAATGAAGGAGGCTTAGCAATTAAACAACACACGCCAAAAACAATTCACAAAAATTTGAGTTTTTTTCGTAAGTATCACAAATAAACTTTTTTTTCACTCTTACTATACCATAACACAAACATTGAAATCTCACTAATGCTATTCCCCATCATAACACATTGTAGACTCTTTACTCATTAATATTACTGTATAATCCTCTCCCTTTCTTTAAAAATGGAGTTCAACAGGCGTCCAACCCTGATCTTCTCAAATATCTAATATTGTATGCTATGTTTGATTTCATAACCTAATTTGATTTTCTTTCCTCCCTGATATGCAAATAGTTTGAATAAAATTTAATAGGGTTAAAATGTTTTGCTTTTGTCTTGATAACCGCTTTTTTCACCTGTGCTTTTTTCAGAGCTGTTTTAAATTAAGTTAAGCTAACTGGAATTTTTCAACACGCTTCATGATCATTCCTCCGTCACCCAATGGGCTTTTAGTTCTGAACATTCAATTGATTTTTATCAAAGTCGCGTAAGTTTTGAACAATTGTATATCATCACCTAAGTCAAATAGAAAGCCACGAAATAATTTTTTCCCGAATTTTCACTAGCTTACCTTATTAAAGCGCGAGTGATTCAAAGTTGGTTTTCTTCGAATTATTTTTTTTTACAAAACACTCATGTGGGCAAAAACATGATGCAGCCTTATGTAAAATGCAATTCGGTTTTACTTTCAAAATGCTTAATTTTAGGGATCATTTTCAACAGAATAACTTTGAAAAATAAGAAAATTTTCGAAACGACCGAATGCAAATGATCTGAACTACCCTCTGTGAAAGTCTCAATTGTTATTTTAAGCACTTACCAGTCTTTTCTGGGTCTGAAAACGCTAGTTTTCACCGTCTGCGCTATTTTTTTTTCAAAACTCCGAAATATTAAAATTAATTGATTTAGGTAATTTGTCTCACTGATTAATTCAATTTCTCGCTGAATTTTTTTACACTGCTTATTTGAGAAAGAGTTCGCTGGCTGGAAAAATGTAGAGCAGACGTTAAAAATTGGCACTTTCAAACCCGGAACACACAAGGTAGTTTAGGGGGTAGTTCAGATCATTTCCAGTCGGTGTCTGTAAAGTTTTTATGGAAACTCAAAGTAAATATTGTCCAAAATTTCCCTAAAGTTAGATTTTTTAGTGAGTAAAAGCCTAAGTTTGCGTTTATTTTTGTCCACTTAAGTATTTTCAATACTTAATCAACCAAAACTAGTTAAAATAAAAGAAATTATTGTGTTAGCTTGAAACTTTTTCAAACAAAATTAGTTTGTTCAGTTTTTCTCATGTATTTCCTACCAGAGAATTAACAGCTTACATTGCAGACGGTAATATATTCACATCTTGACACTGCGTATCTCGTTTTGTTTTATGCAATTTTCTAAAAGCAAAGTTTAGCTGTTGTTTATCTTCTCTTTGGAATTTTATTCGAAACGTGCAGTAAACAAGTATTTGGCCAGAAACCTAACTCATTATTCTTGATGCACTGTCGTCTGATATTCTGGTAGTGCAAAAGTATGGTTG
>NW_026970892.1:0-16054 GCF_963678635.1 Symsagittifera roscoffensis
GATTGATGTCTTTTCACTTGTGATTTGAAACCGCAAGATTGATGTCTTTTCACTTGTGATTTGAACCGCAAAAAAATCTCCAACATTTTTCCGAGTGTCAAGAAAAACTGGTTTGAAAATTTTCGATTTTTGTTCAATTTCGAACTTAATACGCTCGTTATGCTGAAATTTACTGTTTTTTAGACTTTGAAGGTAAAAAACTTCATTTTATAAAGAAAACTAGTTTTGGATGCTTCATTTAACTGGCAAAAAATTTTCCAAATAAAATTAATTTTATCCGTTTTTTTTAAAAATTTTTGAAGATGCCTAATTCACTAGTTTTCTACCCGATCGTATAGTTCTCGAATCACACCATCCACTAAAAACGACGACATTAGTTTGAAAAACAAATTGAAAAAAAAAACTTTTTTCTGTTTTTTTTAAATGAATATGGTCGGAACATTCTGTGCTACTTGCACAGCAACCAGCTGTCCTTGTTTGTCAGTTGCATCTAGCTGCATACCTTCAAAAATTAAAACGTATTGCATATTTTCCGTTGAGTTTCGTTAAGAAATTATCAAAGCCAAAATGTATTCCAATTTTTATATTTATGCATTTAATGTCTCACACAAATAGGTTAGATTGTTTATAGATGCTCAAGCCCCGCCAGATACGCTTTATAATCAACAAATGGTTTATTGAATCTATGAAACGCACTCATATTTTTCATCCGTTTGATCCATGCGTCCAAATAAGGAAACCCCGTGAAGTCAAAGTTCACCAACTCCAGTTGCGTAATCGACACGAACACAGCCAAGTCGGCGAGAGATATGGCGCCATCTGCCAAATAAGGATGGGCGTGCAATGTCTCGTTGAGTGATCGTAGCTGGGCGATGATTGTTTCCGGCACCACAACTCCTGGCTTGCATACCAGGCGGTTCTCAATCACGTATTTTGCGAACTCGGTAATTGGCGGGTAAATTTGTCTGGCGTCCATGTCCAGAAGTGCATCAATTTTGTACCTTAAACTCAACAGTTTGAGTTCAATAAATGAAAATTCTTCAATCGTTTTATGTAGAACTTTTTGTATTAACTGAAATTTTGAAATATTTTCAAAATGCCTCCTGCAACCCTCCAAAACCTTATCAATTTTCTTAGGTAATCATCTGAAAAAAGCCATAGAAAAGCAATTATTAATAATTAACTAATCAAGGCGGTGGAAGTAATCAATAATAAACGACAAGCAGTCAAGAGTGCGTCACATGCCTTCGTCTGTCGTCCCAACCATCGGGGTACAGGCTGATGCCTCGGTTGCCCCCGTAGACAGTGCTGGCCGCGAACTTCCTGCACAAGTACTTCATGATGGCCCGATGCTCCACCGGGAAGTCCGGGTCGTCGGTGTCGCTCGTGAGTCGAGGCACTGCATGGTAGGGGTCCAGGCTCTGGTGGAACCTAATTGCAGCGAGTTTAAAATACCTGTTTTTCTATAAACATCAATCAATAACCAGAAAGAACAATCTGAGAACGTAGACAAATATTTCAGAAGAAGTTAAGAAAATAAGATGTGGACTGCCCTGGATTTTGAATGGTGATTTTATTGTAAGACTTGCCGATTTTTGTTCCGACCACTTGAAAAATGGGGAGGAAATTTGTATACCGGCGTGTTTAAGATTTTTTTTCACGCAAAATCAGGTAAAACTTCACGCAAATTCACGCACTTTTTTCTTTGTCACTGTTTAACAAAAATTGTTGTCCAGTTTGCTTAGTTTACTATGACGGTCGAATATGCCTTAGTTCTATTTTTTTGTTCTGACTTTTTATCACACCATGCAGATGTATTTTTGTGTATTTTTTTAAAGACTATGATCGGAGAATTCCGTGCTACTTGCACGGTAACGGGCTATTCTTGTTTGCTTTTGAATTTTATAAACTAACCTAAAACGTAGTCTGAAAATGGCCATATGCTACTCTGCAACGTGCACAATTTCTCCATGATCGGCAAAAAACGTTTAATTTTATTAATAAACTTATCTGGGTCCTTTAAAATTATAAAATTATAGCCCCCCTCCCCCAACCCAAGGCTAGTAACAAAAAAATTTAGCACCGACAACCGTGATTTTTTTTTATTTTTAGAGGGCTTTAGTTTGCTGTGTGGGTTTTAAATTGAGTTTTTTTTTTGGGGGGGGGGGGGTTAGGTAGAAATTTTTGAAAGCAGACTGATCTACACCCACCGCATGTCTTTGAAGGAGTTGATCTCCGGCCTCACTTCGAGGAGGTTCAAATTGATGTCGAGCAGGACTGCTGTTAGGTGCACTGCCCTGCAGGGGGGACCAATGGCATACTGGTACAGAGGAAGGGGGTGACTCTCCTTCACCCTCCCCCACTGGTTCACCTCTTCCGGTCGCCACACCTCCTTTGTCGACTCTTTCGCCTGGTCTCGGCTGAAAGTGATAAAATACTGCTGAACACATGTCTTATTTAGCATCTCATAAAAATAAAAAACTTTTTAGAATAATCACACAAAGTTTACTTTTTGGAAACTTGAACTAAAGTTTCGCTCCAGCTTTTTCACAGATCCGACGAAAAAAAAATCATCCTACGCCATATGGTTCCGGAACTACGTGATTTAGAGTGCATTTTTTGTACGGCCCATATGGCCGGAAATCTCATAGGGGCCAAAAGTGGTATCGTAATAAAAACCCTGCTAGTCGTGGTTTGGAATACAAAAAAATTCATTAAGCTTTTTCAATATCGAAAAAAACTGCCCTACAATTTTGGCGACTCCGACCAATATAGAGCATCATTGGTCCAAAATTTGGCTTTCAGATTTGTTTTAATTTTGGACCTAACTTTTAAAATTGATAATAAACCTTCAGGGGCGGATCTAGGATTTTCTCCAGGGGGGGGGGGCGGATTTTCAAAAAGTTTTCGAAAATTTTGTCGACCTTTTTTTTTAGGTCGACCGAATTGATTTTCCGAGCTCTCCCAAATCACTAAAAAGACCCTGTTTGGGTAATTTTTCTGCGCCGCAGGAAAAATTTCGAAAAAACAGTCCAAAAAAGGCAAAAGGCGTTTTAGGCACTTTTTGGAAAATTTTGACCAAAAAAGCGCGTTTTTTCAGCGCACGCTCCCCCCTCAAAATTAGTATATATTGGCGCCAAAGGCGCCTGTAGAAAAATTTTAGGGTCGGTCGGCCAAAAATTTATTTCGTAAAAAGTACCAAATGGGGGACCCTTTGGGTCGACAGGGGGTAGAATCCCTGAGGGGGGGGGGGGAGTTTGCGTTCGCAGCCCCCCTCAATCTGCCCCTGTAAACCTTAGTAAAATAGTTTCTATAGTCTTAGCAGCGCCCTTCCAGTCTCTCATCTCCCTTTCCTCGCAAAACACGAAATTTGAAAATATGTTTTCTTCCCTTTTTGTTCTTGCAAACATAATTCTGGTCGATCGGCACGTTCTGTAATACTGTAACAGCAACCGGCTAAACGAATAATTATATTAGTCTATTTTTGGGGGGCGGGGAGATTTTATCTAGATCTTTTGTCATTAACTGCTAAAACTTTTCATATTGTTGCTATTCATTGAGCATTACCTAACGAATTAAGAAAACAAAGTCGTTGGCGTACCATTAAGTTCTTTTTGTGATGAAATGGTTCTAAGCCCTGCATGACCAATAACCGGTTCTGATAACCCAAGTTTACCAATTTTTGATATCAATTATTTTTGCCCAAATTAGCATTGTGAAGTCTATATAACATAAGAATTTTGTTGAAGTGCGAAAAGATATTTCGTTGAAAACAAACAAGGCTGAGTAATTTAGCTTCAAAAAAACAACTGAGAATCTTTAAAACTTGTGCTGAAAAAAAAAGAATTAAAAGAATTGAAGCAATGTATGAACAAAATGTATGATCAAAACTAAAAACTGCAACATTTCAACACGTCTGTACAGACAAGAAATGGATTGCAATTGATTCTATACAAATAAGGTAACCAAGAGCTGAAAACAAATTTGTTTTACATCAATTTAAAATCACTCTAGTTTGACACAAAACTGTAGATAGCGTAAAGAATTATTTTCAATCAATTCTGAATCATTTTTAAATCCACGTTTGTCAATTTTTTTTGCTTTTTTTTCACACCATTTTTGAGCAACAATAAAATCAATTTGAATCGACTTTCGTCCACTTTTTTGTATACTCATTTTATGCAGATTCTATGCATATTATATTCAGATTTTCTCCGTCATCAAAGAATACCCGTACGGAACAAATCTGTAACTCTGACGAGAAATACTGAACTTTGTGGTTCGGCGGGTGTGCCTCCCATTATGTAACGTAACAAGCGGTTTATTGAATTGATTATAGAGGTCATATTTTTAGCGAGTGAGGTGATGATTATGTCAAGGCCGGTACTTGCCGACCATGTTAATGTTCATTGCTGAATGAAAATCACTCTCTCGTTATCTGGTGAAAGATACACATATCTCAATTGCTTTATTAACCAATTCACATTTTATTACAATTACTTTTGTAATTAAGAGTCTGTCGGTTGACATTCCACATGACATTCCACATGGCGTTTGTGGTTGACATTCCACAAACTTCTAATCTAAATATCTGGCCAGAAATTCTTCTGGTCGGAAATAAGCTAAATCTAGGCTAATTCTAGCTAGAAAAAATTATTTTGTGTCCCGAACGCCACCCTACTATTGGATAGACTGTTCTGCTAACCACTAGGCCACATGAACTGATTTTTACAATTAACTTCAGCAAACTAATGCAAAGCAAGATTCGTTACAAAAATTTTTTTTTGCAATTTGATGATACGACTCTTGTGTATACTTGAAGCACGTTTGCATATTTTTAACGTTAGTTGAGAACTAAAAAATTTTTGTACCGAAAACAGAAATTTAGGTTAGATTTTTTTAAAATAAAGCTTCTATCCAGATTAGAAACTTTGTTGAATACGGGTAAAAAAAAATCGAAATATGATTATAAGGTATGCTTTTCATTTGAGGTTCGAGTTGATATTTGAGTTGAAAGGAAACTGAGTACAAAAAATCTGAAAATTTTCTGCACCAAAATAGAAATGCTCTAAAGTTAGTTTTTCAATTATATGTTTTTTGCCTACCATAATTGCGCCTAGACCGTTGATAAAGAAAATGACATTTCAAGAAAATTTGCAAAGTTTTTTTCATACCACGGGAGCACATAAATTTGCAAAACTTAAAAAGGATTTCTTTCGTCACAATAGTTTGCAGTTAATAAATTATCTGAAGGAAAATTGAATTAAATCGATTTCAATTTCAAGTTTGTCGCAATCTCTATCTTTTCATACAAATCAAATGACTAATTGGGAGGGTAAGTCAACTATTTGAATTTGAAATCGAAGAAGCAGAAAAGATCAGATTTTGCCACACTGCAAAAACCTCCGTTCTGAGTTCCTCAGAGGGTGAAGTGCAAAAAAATATAACAAAATTGCAATGCATTAATAGCCTCTATCGCTTACCAAAACGTGGCTGAAAAAGGGATGGATGTTTTTTTCAAATAACAGTCAAAAACGCAGCAAAATAAGCATTTGAAAAAAAACATCATGCCTACAAATTAATTTTAAAAACAGCTGAATGAGCTAGTAAACTTAAAAAAACACTTTATCAGCCAAACACTGTGCGTGTACCATTTATAGTGCAAATCCTGTCTATTTCCTTCTTTTCCTCTCAGTTCCGTTTTTTGCAGAGGTATATATGAATTAGATGAGCTGCAAGAATGAGAAAACCAATGTCGCAAAAACACATTAAAAATTAATGTAATGTCAAGCACTCATCAGTTTTTTGTCTACTTGCTTCTGAAAACCTGAACACCAAAAACATTCGTAGGATTTGTTTTTGACGCACATATATTTTTCGCTTTTTTTCTTTAAATACAAATTATATATTTTTGTTATTTTTTCTATTAAATAGAATTTAATCATTAGGACTGTAAGACAATAGTTGAAATTAACCTATACCAGTTTCCATTGAGTTAGTCAATATTTGCTTGAGAAAATATACAAAAAAGATCCTAACCCATAGGTTTTTCCAACTCTTCTAGAGTGGCTGAGAAAACAACGTAGTCTTCAGGGGCGGATTTGGTGGAGGGAGGCGAACGCCCTTTTCTCAGGGATTCGACCCCCTGCCAAAAAAAACGCGATTTTGAAAATTTTGTCTGCGGCGCAGAGATTTTTGGCCAAAACAGGGTCTTTTTAGTGCTTTCGAAAACTTTTTGAAAATCCGCCCCCCTCCCCTCGTGAAAATCCTAGATCCGCCCCTGGTGGTCTTCGTTAAAATTACTCCAACTGATTTGAATTTTTTCTATGGATATCCTAAATAATCTTGCAACTCTGATTTAATTTTTTAAACGCCTTCAGATTGATGATTTTCTTATTCATTTTCATTCTAATTCATTTTCTAGAATGGCATGTTACAGGATAATTCAAGCTTCTTAATGGGGCTACTCAATAAAAGTTTTTTTTTAACGATTTGTTTGTTTAATGGCTTGTATTCTGAGTAATTGTCAAAGTTTTGCATTCTATTGACAAAAACTTGAGCTATCAAAATGTTTTAGGCTCAACTCAATTCATTTTCAATTAGTGTCTGCTTGTAACTCAAAGGAGTCGACGTTCCATTGCAATTGCTGATTCTAAATAGTACATGGTGTGAAAAAAAATCAACTAAAATTGTGAAGTCTGAGGCAAACTGGCATAGGACAAATATCATGTTGTGCAATTTGACATAGGAAAAGTTTTCACTTAGTTTTGAGAAAATTATGTAAGGCTATTTGTCCTGGGGTAATTGTTCCTGGCACCAAAAAAGTTTTACGAACGAGCTTGTGTCAACTAATTATTTCTCCCCCCTTTCCAGTTCAGTGGAGTTGGAGGAACTATATAGTTGATTTCTTTTTCTACATAAATTCAGTAGCTCTAAAAGTTGATTCGTTTTGGATAAAAATTCAATAATATCTCTAGAATGTTGTAAAAAAAGAAACCATTTAAAAAAAAGGTAAAGATTTGATCGCGTGCATAGTCTAGGAACTAGTTTTTTTGCCTAAATTATACACAAGCAATAAATTTTTATAAAATTTTCTCTTTCTGTACCAATATGTATTTTCTAGTGCTATGGTTCATGTTTTGTCAAATACGAGTCAACTACAAGGACTTCCACTGAATCCGTATAGAGGGCCTGTAAATCAGTAAACTTTACAGTTGGGATATTTAGTGCTGCCTTGAAACATACACCTAAATTTTTTCGAGGCCTTTTCCAATTTCCCCTACAACTAAATTAGGTTTTGAAAAAGTAAATTTACGTTTTCATCATGTAATGAATTTTTTCATGGTGAAAAAACTAACTATTGTGAACTGAATTTTTCTTCATACCATACATGATAACATCACACATTCGGCCATTTTAACACATAAGACAACTGAATAAGTTTGAAATGTGTGTGATGGGAGTGGAGACGAGCCATTTTCCGCGTCACGTTTGGGCGCGTCACGTGCCAAGTAAATGGCAATAAAATTCAGATGAGAAAGCAATCAAAATAAACTCAGAACTAGGTAAGTGATCCTAAAAAATGCCCTAGTAGACACAAAATTCATTCCTTCTCACCCAGCCTTGCAATTATATCAGACTTGGTATCGGGATATCAGATTATTCTGATTTTGGCCCAAATTCGAGTTTTCTTGTTTAATATGGCTGCTGAAAGCAAAAGACATTCCAAGTTTTTGGCTCGATTTCCCTCCTCTTCGGGGTCGAGGTGCTCTGCTTATATTTCGACCGTCTCAACCAAATTTGGGCATGCTTCGACTTTCACGACCTAATAAAAAAGTGTTCAATTTTTTTCGACCCTGTTCAATTGGTTTCGACTTTTTAAAAAGGTTTGCTTTCGTTCGAACACGCATGTTTCAGAACTTTCTACCAAAATGGGTATGTTTCAACTGTCTCCACTTTCTCAGCAAAGAAAAGTTCAATCGTTTGTTTGATTCATCTCACATTCGTTTCAAGCGGCGTGACTAACAATGGGATGAGTATTGCTTATCTCAACTCTGCAGATCTTAGAAATGTTCGCTTAAACTGAACTCTGCTATGTTTCGATAGTGCCCGACCTATGTTTCGACTTTCTCGCTTGAAATAGAATATATTTGAACTGTGCTCGAACTATATTTAGACTGTGCATCACCTATGTATCGAATGTGTCCGACCTATGTTCCGACTGTGCTCGAACTATGTTTTTACTGTTCTCGACCTATGTATCGAATTTCTTTATCAAAAATTGGTATCTTTCGACTGTGAACGACTTTATCGACTATCAAATAACATGAGTAAATTGACAACATTCATAAAAATGCTTTTCAGTCATTTTTGTATGATGATGCTTGAACTGAAATTAAAACTTAAAAGTCAGTGAAATGCAAAATTCTTGCATCAAAATTTTTTTTCAAATTTGAATCTTCCATTTTTTTTCAATCAAATCTGGACTGAAACTGTTGATCTGAAAACTTAAAGTAGATGAATTTTTGGTAGAATTTACTTTTTCTTGCCGCAGGATTCCTTAGATATCGAATCTCTTCAAATGATTGTTGCTGATTGCAACTTTTTGACGGAGGCATTTCTTCAGCAGGTTTTTGGGCTCTGTTTGCAACTTAAAAATTAATTTAAATCGTCCAAAAAATAAATTTAAAAAAATTATTTAGTGTACTACTTATGTTTCTATTGTGTTCGACCTGTTTCGACTTTCTCGACCAAAATCAGGTATGTTTTGACTGTGCTTTACTTGGAATCCCTTATCGACCGCGGAAAATCAGTCGAAAAGCTTCACTTGCTCGACTTTCAAAGTCGAATTATAAGTTGAGCAACTCGACCTCGGGCTTGGACCGCACCCCTCACCTCCCCCTCTTCTTTATTTTTACCGTGTAACAATTGATTTTATAATGTTGAAGATGAAACACAAATACGCTTGGCATGTGGCTTAATTAGCCTGAATGCTAATTTGGTGCTAAACCAACAAGCCGAAGTGCCAACAAGCAGAAAAAAAATATCATTCCAACGAACCGAAAATAAAACAAGACTTCTCGTATCAGGGCGAAGCTATGAAAGTTCCGACTGCCTTTTACCGTTTATGGAGCAGTAATAACATAAACAACAATAAAAAATTATATGAAAAACATTTTATCTAAAATTTGAAAATTTTTCGATGAAATTCATCCCCCCACACGCCATATAAAGTACAAAACAATTGATTTCGCTCCTTGTAACAAATCAGTTATGGCAAATACGCTTCTTTCAACCAATTTGGAACGATTTCTAAGACGGATTAAATCTCCGCTTACGCGTTAATAGCGCGAATTATATCGCGCGTTTATTAATAATAATAACAAGACTGCTCGTATCAGGGTGAAGCCCTGAATATTCCGACTGCCTTTTAAGGTCTATGGAGCATTAATAACATGAAAAATTTCACTGTAATAGAAAAAATAAAAAATAAAATTTGAAAAAATTTGAGATTTTATGTAAAAACATCCCCCCACACGTCATATTAAGTACAAAGTGATAGATTTTGCGCCTATTAACAAATCAATTATGACATAAAAGCATCCTTGAACCAATTTGGAACGATTTCTAAGACGGATTAAATCTCGCTGACGCGTTAATAGCGCGAAATTTATTGCGCGTTAATTGTTCCAAATTGGCCAAAATGGCAGTCTTTAAACCCCCATAACTTTATGAAAAAAGATCACAGGTGAAATATCTTTTCAAATTCAAGCTCAGGACAACAATAGCTTTCGAATGATATAAAAAAATTCCGTCAAAAATGGCTAGTTAAAAAGTCGAAATTTGTCTGAAGAAAAAAAAAACCCACCCCGAGCACAAATATTCCGTTACTTTCGTATCGAAAGTCGGAACAATAATAAATTGTTTGCAAATTAGATTCCATTCATTGTAAAAGTTACTACATTTACAAACAAACGAAATCACTTTGCGAGAACGCCGTGGAACTAAGCAGCCCGTTTTCAGGCGCCTCTGAAATGGCAAATTTCTTTAAACCCCCATAACTTTACGAAAAGTGGTCACAGTTGAATTATCTTTTCAAATTTAAGCTCAGTACAACAATACCTTTTGAATGATATAAAAAAAATTCCGTGAAAAATGGCTAGTTAAAAAGTGGAACTTTGTCTGAAGAAAAAAACCCACCCCGAGCACAAATATTCCGTTACTTTCGTATCGAAAGTCGGAACAATTACCATTCCAATAGCGAAGCCCAAAAATAATATTGTTATTCTAAATAGCAACATAATGTCACTGTTGTTATGCAATTTTTACCTAACTCTGATGCAGTTTACGTAGCCCTAATGTAATTTCGGCGTCAAGATGTAGCGATTAGTATATAAGGCTGTTTGTTGAAAAGATCCGCCGTCAATTTTCATAATCGGACAAATTTACAATGTTTTCAGCTCAAATCAAAGACGGAACTGTGTAACAGACGTCATACTCACAGTTGCACGAGCGTGATGTAGTCGTCTTTCGGCATCAGGGGGTGATTTTCTCGCCTGAAACTCTCCTCCGGTCCCCCATAGGCATGGTTGTAGCTCGTCTGCCACCAACTACTCTTGTAACCTCCCCCTCCCCCTCCCCCTCCCCCTGCCCCAGCAGCCGATTTAGAATCACTCGAGTTCATGTTTATGAAAAATACTACACGTTTCTAATCAGGCTAAAAAAGAATTAAGAGATCAAATGACGTTAAGAAGAGCTTTGTAACAAAATGGTCAGTTGAAACTCAAATGAAACCATGTAATGAAAAAACTTTGATATGCGTGTAAAAGCAGTTGTCGTGATATAACTTCAAACAGCATTCTATATATCTTCTGATTATCAAAAAATGTGCAAAAATAATCTCTAAATTTTGTAATTTCTATCAAGTTGGTATGTTTTAATATGTATTAAGATAATCTGTGAAAAGTTTTTCTGCGTAAAATTACAGTCAAGAGATAGTGGGCGGCAAAACAGAAATATAGAATCTGCCCCCCCCCCCCAAAAAAAAACCACTGATTTTTTGGGAAAGTTTGAAGGCTAGTTAGAAATTAACTTAGAATTATAAAAGACTGCTAAGATTATTTTAGCGTTTTTTCCTTTAATTGCGCGTATTCCAGGTTATTTCAAAGTTTTGTGTCTAATAGCCAACAATTTGGTAAACAAGGTTCTTTAGGCTCAACCTAATTCATTTTAAAATGGAGTGTGTTCGTAGCTCACAACGAGTTCAATGTACCATTGCAATCGCTCATTTCAAATAGTTCTTGGTTTGGACATCAAATAATCCACTAAAGTGTCAATTTTGGGGCCAATTGGCATAGAGCAATTATCACATGCGGTAATTTGACATAGGAAAAGTTGTCAATTAGGGCAAACTAGTCCTCAGAAGATGCCGTAGGGCTGTTTGTCCTGGGGTAACGGTTCTTAGTATCAAAAGATTTTGCATCTTAGATAGTTTGATAGTTTAAAACAAAATCGTTTGAGAAAATGCAAGAAAAATCAATAGTTGGAAGAACTATACTGTTAATTTTGTTTGTTCCATGCGACTCCACCGGGAGTTCTTATAAATATTTCGCATTTGGAAACAAATTAAACCATAGGAGTTTGTTTTTATTAATAAGACAAAACAAAAATTAATGTAAGTATTTGATCGCGAAAAATCAAGGCTGTGAATTACCACTACCACTGCAGAAAATTTAATAATCTGAAAACCTTGAATTTTCCTAGTTTTTGTATTTGCTGGAGTTTTTTTGCTATTTTTTTCTAAATAGAACAAGACTGCTCGTATCAGGGCAAAGCCCTGAATGCTCCGACTGCCTTTTAAGGTATATCGAGCAGCAATAATATTTAAAAAAATAAATGAAATAAAACAAAATGAAAAAAAAAATTCTAAAATTTGAAATTTTTTATGAAAATCATCACCCCACACGCCATATAAAGTACAAAAGGATAAAATTCCCTCCTTGTAACAAATCAATTATGGCAAATAAACTTCTTTTAACCAATTTGGAACAATTTCTAGGAGGGATTAACCATCCGCGTACGCGTTAATAGCACGAAATATATCGCGCGTTAATTGTCCCAAATTGGCCAAAATGGCAATCTTTAAACCCCCGTAAGTTTACGAAAAAAGGTCACAGGTAAAATATCTTTTCAAATTTGAGCTCAAGACAACAATACCTTTCGAATGATATAAAAAATTCCGTCAAAAATGGCCAGTTAAAAAGTCGAAATTTGTCTGAAGAAAAAAAACCCACCCGAGCACAAATATTCCCTTACTTTCGTATCGAAAGTCGGAACAATAACCTGAAATTGATATTTAAAAATTGAATTAGACTTAAATTTTGTAAACCTCTACCGAAAACAGATTGGGAGTATAGTACTTAAAAACAGCATAACAAATTAAGAAATACGTGGGAAAAACAAAATATTCAGAGCATTTTTCAAACCCAAGTCAAAAGAAAAAGAACAACAATTTTCTACTACAAATGATCCTTTCAAACGTTTTTGGAGGACCTTAGTCGTGTTGCGGTTTCTGTTCACACAGCCTTGAATATTATTTATAGCCTACACCCTCACTTGTCTTTTTGAATATCATAAAATACCGATACTTTTTTGACCTTTTATATATATATGTAATATAAATATTGATTCAGTAAATTGTAATTTTAGCCCCAAGCAATAGGATAAGACCAAACAGCTCACAGTATTGCATTTTTGATTTGTTTCAGAGTAGGAATTAGTACATTATACTGCGCGTTAATTGTCTCTAACTATTCAAATTGGAAAATTTCAAAGCCCTTTAAATTTATCAAATCATTTTGCGGGTTGAATAAAAACATTCAAAATTGTCTGAAAAATAGCCACATCGAGCACAGTTATTCCGTAACTTTCTTCGAAAATTGGAACAATAACATTGAAACTAAAAAACGATTATTTTTTTCTGTTAGATTCGCTTGTGACTGTCGTTAGCGCAATTAGATTTTGCTGTTTGGAGGTTCTGTGAGTCAATTCATGTCAAGAGGTTTCGCGCAAACATAAGAACAAGACTGCTCGTATATCAGGGCTTAATTTAATTCATATCAAATAGCTTTTGGGAAAATAAAATACTGAAAACCTACACATATTGGACAAAATCAAAGTGTAAATATTGTGCAAAATTTAAACCGACCAATTAGCTAGCCTCAATTCAATTTAAAACAATTTTGTTGCGCGGGATAATTCGCCACGCATAAAAAATTCGCGTTACGCTCTCAGCGTTTTGAATAAACTCTTCGAAGCGCATAATTTAGAATATGGCAAATTTGACAGTTTTCAACCCCCAGAACTTTACAAAAAATACTTGGAGGTAAAATATCTTTTTTGCATTTGAACTCAGGAAGTCAATATCTTCAAAGGGGTATAAAAAATATTGTTGAAAATTATTATTTCGATTGGTGAAAATTGACTGAATAAAAAACCACACCGAGCATAACTATTACATTTTCTTCGAAAATCGGAACAATAAAATCGTATTTGAAAACAAAGGTACGCAATTTCTAAAGTGCGCTAAAGCAATCTACAATATGATATACAACTTTAGTATAATTTTGTTGAAACACTGCTCTCATCGATTTCTAGTACTGGGTCATAGACATAATAAGACTGCTCGTATCAGGACAAAGCCCTGAATGTTCCAACTCCCTTTTAAGGTCCATAGAGCAATAATAACACAACGTTTACAAATTTAATTGTAATAAAAAAAATAAAATATATATATTTTTTAAAAATTTGAAATTTTTTGTAAAAACCACCCCCCGTACGTCATATTAAGTACAAAGTGATAGATTTTGCTCCTATTATGGCATATAAGCTTCCTTGAATCAATTTGAAACGATTTATAGGACGAATTAAATCTCCGCTTACGCGTTAATAGCGCGAAATATATCGCGCATTAGTTGTCCCAAATTGGCCAAAATGGCAACCTTTAACGCCCCATAACTTTACAAAAAATGATCAAAGGTGAAATATTTTTTCAAATTTAAGCTCAGGACAACAATAGCTTTCAATTTAATTTTAAAGGAATTCGTCAAAAATGGCTAGTTCAAAAGTCGAAACTTGTCTAGAGAATAAAAACCCACCCAGAGCACAAATATTCCGTTATTTTCGTTAAGAAAGTCGAAACAAAAACCCGAAATCCGATTTAGGCTAAAATGAATTTTGTGTAAGACTGGATAATCTTAAAATTCATTCAGTTTTGGAGATTGATACTCCAGATGTGATTGAAATTGGATGTTCTAAGTGAAGCAGAATTTTCTCTTGGGTAACACGAGCTACAACAATTAATTAAAAAACGGCCCAGTTCATAAATTGCAGAAAAGTTTTGAAGTCGAAATTGTTCAGCGAAATACTGGGAAAAGATTACGTCTCAAATGGCATAATTCCTAAATGGCATAAAAATGAAAAAATTTCTCAAATGGCATAAGTTTCATGCAACAGTTGCTTTGGAAAAATCGAGAACAGTTTTTTCGTGAACAAGATGAAAAAATTAATCAAATTGTCAATTCAAATGCTGATTGACATTTTATATTGAGAAACTTGTAGAATTTTTTTATCAAAAGCAAGAAGCATAAGCTTGTGGTTATTAATAAGCTTCTTGCGGTCAGTTTTTTCGACAAATCTGTTGCTTAAACTTGTTTGGAAGCAATTAATTCCAAATCTTGTTCACATGCTTCCGTTCCTTACAAAATATGCGAATCAGAAATTGATAGAAAACGTTTAAATTACAATGAAAACTTGAAATTTATGCCATTTGGGAAAAATTTCCAATTTTATGCCATTTGGGAACTATGCCATTTGGGAAGTTACCCTGGGAAAACATAACTTTTTACCAATTTCAGGTACTTAGAGGAGAACTCGTATCACGACAACTATTCTATCATTTTAAAGACCGTTGGCCTGATTCAGATAAAGTTGCCCCAGTGTGAAACATCGATCTGATGTATTTTTTTTTGGAATTACTTAGAAAGAGGTAAGTTAAATTCCGCTCTAAGTCTACTTCCGTTGTTATTCAAGCTATAACAACTGAATTTTTAAATACTCTTATCTGATTGATAAGATTCTATCTTTGTCTAAAAAATTGATTTTTAAAAAATAAAAACGGTATAATAAACTCTCCTACTTAGTTCAGTGATGTAGGAATACATTATATTAAATGCTCAAAAACTGGCTAATCGCTATGATCGGTACCGAAGAACAAAATAGCTCGTATCAAGACGAAGCCCTGAAAGTTTCGATTTCCTTCTATTTTTATGGAGAAGTGTTCTCTGAAAAAACAGATCACTTTTTTTAAAAAAGAATCATAAACAAACAAAAATTTTGAGATTTTCAAAAATCAACACCCCTCACGCTTTGTAAAAACTCCCACACGCATTTTGCGTATGGCAAAATTTTAATTAGGCCGAAAAGCATAACTCAACCCAATTTGAAACAATTTCTAAGACGGATTAAATGTCCGCTTACGCATTAATAGCATGAAGTATATCGCGCGTTAATTGTCCCAAATTGCCAAAAGGGCAATCTTTAAACCCCCATAACTTTGCAAAAATGAACCACATGTGAAAAACCTTTTCAAATTTGACCTCCGAAAAAAAATCTTTGTATGACATTTGAAAAGTTCCGTCAAAAATGGCTAGTTAAAAAGTCGAATTTTGTCTGGCGAAAAAAAATCAAACAAGCACAAATTTTCTCTTTTTTTGAAAGTCGGAACAATTATGTTAACTTGAATTACTTGAAGTGAAAAATTTAAAAGGCTTTTACGATATTGACAAAATATCTTTTTAAGAAATCAGTCTACCATTTAGATTTTATGAGTTTCGCATGAACCATCCAATAATGGATCCAACAACCACCCCCTTCCCCTTCCCCTCCCCCCTGCTACTGAATTACATTGCACAGTTAATATGACAGATTTTGTTTTATTAGGAATCAAAAAATGAAGAGAATGTTTTCAATCTCATCTCTGAACTTTTACGAGCCC